>NC_083282.1:18642915-18717176 GCF_963506605.1 Zootoca vivipara | reverse complement strand
TCCCGCTGTCATGCTACTCAGATTGCAGTTTCTCCTTTACCGAAGAAGCCTCAGGGCCATTTTTCTCACACAATTTTATGCACTAACCTGTACAGACCCGTTTCAGCATTTATCATGTCAGCAGAGGTAGGAAACCTTCAAACTTTCTCTTTCTGTGCCATCTTTTGATGTACAGTGCAGACAAGAGCCTTCACCCCCCTGTATTCCTTCCACGGTAATTTGGATTGCGTTTGGAGACCTTTTAACCATCCCCAAGAAATAAATTCAGACGGACTCAAATTTTTGGTTTGGTTTTTGGCAGTATTCAGGCCACAACTTTATTGATTACAATCAAGTGAGTGGTTGCATAGGCTCTGGTTCGACTAGCTACCTGGAGCCCTGCAGGCAGCGCTGACTCTGGGCACCACTATAAGTCAGCCTTGGGTGAACACCTGGGGCAGTGGCAAGCAGGAGCCCTGGTCGACCTCCACCCAGATGAGCCCTGGACTCAGGCTCAGGACACAACCCCTCATAGGGAAGACCAACCATGAGTCCGTGGATTCCATCTTAAAGGAATATCCAACGCATAGGGTTGGCTAGGTATCCTGCCACCCCATCAACCTGACCCAGAGCCTAACCACAACCTTACAAGTTGTGACAGTTTGCTACGCAGCAGGCGAAACCCAAGTGGGGAAAATTCCTGCCGTGCCCCTGACATGACGGCATAGCAAGGTCAAACGGAAGCCCTAAATATAGGGAGAAGTGGGTGGATCTTCTGATGCACTGATCCCAAAAGAGGAAGCTCAGGGCAATGTGCAGCGGATTAAGTCGTCGTCCCTCGATCGCTTTGACTGGCACCCCTCTAGTCCAATTGCTCCCAGGATCGAGGGACCACCAATAGGGTGTTGTGGCTGCTCCAATGTTCCCACCTACAACACAGGGTCTGATTGCCAGGTTCCACTGCAAAATGTGCCCTCTTGTTAGGGAGGACCCAATTTAACAGGATGAAGGGGGACGACTCCCTGCCTTTAGGAAGCTGCCTTATACGAGTCAAACCACTGGTCCATTTAGCCCAGGGTTGTCCACACTGACCAGTTAAATTCTACTCAGAGCAGACCCATTGAAATTGAGAGACCTACATTACTTTTGTACATTCATTTACTCCAGGCACCCCCAAAATGCGGACCTCCAGATGTTTTGGCCTACAACTTCCATGATCCCTAGCTAACAGGACCAGTGGCCGGGGAAGATGGGAATTGTAGTCCGAAACATCTGGAGGGCCGAAGTTTGGGGGTGCCTGATCTACTCCGAGTACAACAAATACTGCATACAACCCACTGGTAATGGTGAGGGTGATATTGTAGCTGGAGGCACTCACTGCTAATATACATACATCCTGCATGCAGGTGATGATTTTATTTGCATGCCGCCAGGCAGCTTACAATGTGGGGAAAATGCATTACAACATAACAAAATTAATCATGAGCAATAAATAAAACATGAAAAACATGAAAAACAAAATATGAAAAAGTGCAGAACCAAACTGAACGATTCCCCACATGAAATATAATATGCTCTCAAATAAAGATACAAAACATGAATATTAATGATCGTAACACACACACACCCCAACAAAAACCCCTAAACAATACCACACCCCAGAAGTATATTTTGCCTTCTCCTGTTTTCAAACAGGGCTACCACCTTTAATTGATTTCATGTGGTTTAATGAGGAATGGTCAGTATGAAAAAGTGAAGTCATATTACAATCAGTCGGTATAAAAGTTAAAAGGGTGCTTGTTTGTTTTTATATCCCACACTGTTTTGGTTTTGATGTGTTGCTGCAAATAGGGAATTAAGAGGGAAAATCTTAAAGGCTCTGTTTATTAAATTGCAAATCGTCTCACTCAAAAATTCATCACCTGTGTTGACTTTTTGAGTAATATGCAAATGTGCTTAATTGAAAGGAATAAGTAACTGATTAAATGGTGAAAAGGCAAGTGATTAGTCAACTGAAATTATTTAATGAGTTGGGAGAGGGAAGGAAGAGTTTTTCATCAAAGAGGAGTTATGTTTTTTCTGTGGATAAGAGACAGTGTCAAGGGGGTCTTATTAGGCAGAAAAACTTGGGGCGAGCAAGCCACTGCACCTCTATGCTCACAACTCTCTTGCATTTATTTGTTTTTGCCTTTGGAAAAAAAAGCCTTGACTTGACTTATTTTTTCCTCCTGGCAGTGTTAATCTATATCACTGACTAATCAATCACCTTGTCAGAGTGAAACATCTGTGGTTTTACTGGATTCTATACAGGCAGTGTTACTTTTATCCTCGGATTCAGTTCAGTTAATTATATCATAAGATGGTGTCAGTTGTTCTTTGAATAAACTTGAGTGTTCTCTTCTAAGGAAGTAAAAATGTTGGGGGTTGACATCTTTGTGCATTTAGGGAGGCACTGTAAATGAAAAATGAGGTGATTTTAGTAGTTCGGAACGGAAACTGGTTTGACTGAGTTGGTGGGCAATGATCGTCAAGAATGGCACAGGGGGAAGTGTCTCTTCAGTCTACAGAACCTCTATGCACTGGTGGAGGAATGGGGGTGGGGAGGGAGTGGACCACTCCCAGCATCACTATTCCGGTAGGGTGCCATCGCGGCGCTCCCCCCCGACACGTGCTTACAGGAGGCGCACCATGCCCCCAGAATGCATGCCATGCCCCCAGGAGCGGCTTGCCATGCACCTGGGATGCGCACCACGCCCCCGGGGCAATCGTCACATCCCTGGGGGAGCACCAGCCACACCCCCGCCTGCTCTCCGCCTCCAGTAGCAGATCATGCAGCTTCGCCACTGCCTCTATGTAGCTTTTAATGCCATCACTGACCATAATTTTCTTCTGGAAGTGGATCTGGTCCTCCTGGAACAACCAGGTTTAGAAAGAATTAGCTTCCCTAGGAAGCTAGTGTTCTAAAGTCACTGTCAAAAAGCTCTGCCCCAGATAACCGTCCACTGTACAGTGGACCCTTGGTTCCCGAATGGCTTAGTTACCAAACAAATCAGCACCCGAATGCTGCAAACCCGGAAGTAAGTGTTCCGGCTTTTGAACGATTTTCGGAAGCTGACCATCCAGTGAAGCTTCTGATTGGCTGCAGGAGCATCCTGCATCCTGCAGCCGCATCCTGGTTTTCAAACAGTTTTGGGAGTCGAACGGACTCCCGGAACGGATCAAGTTTGAGAACCAAGGTACCACTGCACTGCAAATGGAGGGACCTTCCATAAGGCCTCTGAGAACATCTCAATGAACGCATAAGGTGAGAACTCTACCCCTGTGAACAAGATGTTATTTACATAAGGAGTTCACAAATCTCACCCACAGAACTACATCAATCTTATAAATTGGCCACTACAGACACTGCGGAGAGTGAACACCAATGTTGTATGTTGATTGGGCAAAGTGCCAGTTGTCTGTGAGTGACAAAAGGAGACAAAGACCCTCCAGAGCACAATGAGATACTTTCCCCCATTACCTTCCATTGCTCTTCGCTACGACTTGGAAAAAAAAGCTAGTTTCTGGATGCTCACATACAATGTAAAGTCAGACTTATTTTTCCAGATGTTTCTCAGCATCCTTTCTATACAATATGGTAGGGATCCAAAAACCCGTTGAGATTGTTTCCCCATAATGTTGGATTTCTTATGCATCCTGGTATTTTATTAACATATTCCCAAGCAGGCTTACATGTGTTTATTTATTAGACATTATTACTATTCAGTCTTCTTCCACTGAAAGTTCTTTCTGAGACATCACATGTCTCTTGGGGGGCCTTTCATGTTTCTTCTGTGCAATTTCCATAAATATGTGCTGTGAAGGGACAGCTGTTTCTGGAGCAGAATTACTTGTTCAAATGTGTCAGGGAGGTTATCAAAACATCTTCTCTATCTCTGGATTCTCCATCCTCCCCCCTTTCTTGTGGTGCAGTGACAAACAGAATCTCAGGTTTGCTACTTGAGCATGTGTTCTGCATTTGGGTCAAATGTGTATTCAAAAAAATCAGCTGCTGACTGACGAAAGAAATGTGGTTGATCTGAATTTCATTGCAATTTACATATCAGCAAGCTTTTTAATATAGGCTTGTTTTTAAGGTGCTGAAGTAAGTGTGGAAATGTACAGTTCAGTCATCAAAATCTCCCACTTCTTTTAAGGAGGAAAGACAATAGTTAAGATCTTTCTTTTAGTTTCCTTTCATATGTTTGGGGAGTATGGAATTATCCAACCCCTGAGCCATCTGAAGGCAATCCTGTACAGTATAGGGAAGTTTTTGGGTTTTTTAAATGTTTAATGTTTTATTACGTTTTTATATATGTTAGAAGCTGTCCAGAGTGCTGGGGCAACCCAATCACGTCTGTGGGGTATAAATAGTAAAATTATCGTTACGGAATGGGACATCCCTATTTTCATTCAATAAACGTTGGAGGGTGGGCTGCATCTTGTTTAAGTTATCTTGCTAAATTTATAATATTGAAATTTGGTGGGGTTTTTTTGTATGTTATTATATTTTTGACGCAGGTGGCGCTGTGGTGTAAACCACAGAGCCTAGGGTTTGCTGATCGGAAGGTCGGCGGTTTGAATCCCCGCGACGGGGTGAGCTCCCGTTGTTCGGTCCCAGCTCCTGCCAACCGAGCAGTTTGAAAGCATATAAAAGTACAAATAGATAAATAGGTACCACCCCCCACCCCCCGGCAGGAAGGTAAACGGCGTTTCCATGCGCTGCTCTGGTTCGCCACAAGCAGCTTAGACATGCTGGCCACATGACCCGGAAGCTGTCTGTGGACAAACGCCGGCTCCCTCAGCCAGTAAAGCGAGATGAGCGCCGCAAGCCCAGAGTCGTCCAAGACTGGACTTAACTGTCAGGGGTCCTTTATCTTTTTTATGCTATTATGCAATTATTATCATGTTTGCTTTTCAATGTTACCATGAAATTGTTTTTGTAGTGTTTGAAATCTATCCTGTTTCCCTCTGGTAAGCTGTTTTTAGCATGATTGTGTGTGTGTGTGTGTGTGTGTGTGTGTGTGTGTGTGTGTAAAAGCAGCATAGAAATAAAATGAATGGATGAATGAATGAAATATATGCATGGCTAGAAGGGGTGTTTGGTCAGCAAACCTGTCAGCGCGGTGAGTGGGTTCATTTGCTGAATATATGCATGTATTTAGGGTATCTGAAGAGAGCTAAATAATATCATTACATTTGGGTATTAGTTATAGATGTGAATAAAATTCTGCAGAGCCATGAACCCACTCCAAATCTGGCTTGAAGTGTTCAACCGCTGCTACTGGAGCAGAAAGGTATGTAAACGGAACAAATCTCAAGTTTTGGCCATGCAAACCACTCTCTGCCCATAATTTCTCTTGCTTTTTTGGGCTTTTGCCAAAATATCTGAAAATAAGTTCTCGCCCCCTATCTGTCTATTCTGGCTCTACAAATATGCTATATTTGGAGCTTGGATTCATAAAATGAGGGGAGAAATAGTGAACGATGGGAAATAGTTGAGAAAAGGGCTACTACTTTTGCTGGAGCACGGACAAAATGGAAGCCTTATTCTATAGAATAGAACCTTCTCAAAATGGCTTTATGGGGGGAAAATTCAGGAGGTAAGGGGGAGAGCACTTTTCATTTTATTTTATTTTATTTTAAAAACACACACACAACCATAGCATATAATAAGCAACCGCTGCACCGAAGAGGTTTTCCCTTGATATGCATCTAGCAGTAAAATCCTGACTTCTGTCTGGAAATTCCATTTTATTATGTAATATATTTTGGAGCAAAGCTGCAGCTACAGAGCCAAGACACAAGTGCTATAATAAATGGAATTTTCATTACTGCAAAACCCAGCGCTGTAACGTTCAACGACTTTAAATAAATCACCAAAACCAAAAAAGGGGAGTGGGGGCAGAGGGAGGAGAAGAGACGTAAACAAAAGTGTAAGTGGCAATGTATTATAATTAAACTTGTATCCTATCCCATTGGGTGGATGCAATTGCTAACAACATCCCCCAACCTGCTCTAGAAATGTGCTCTTTTTTGAAAATCTGCTTCCTTCCGTTGACACACTGCCCCCTCCTGCACCCTCTGGCAGCCTATTCATTGCAAGTCTGCAGCTCCTCAAATAGGCATGAAAGGGACCAACCAGATTTCCTTCTTCTGTTAAATTAATAAATAAAAGCTTTCGAATAACTTTACTTCACCTCTGATTGAACAACCTGAGCCCACGTGCTGTGTATTTTTTTTCTGTCTCACTGGGAAAGCACATTTCTAAGTAATATAAGCTTGGGTGTTGCTTTCTTCGTTTGAAAGTTGGAAAACGGCCCGTTCTCTGTCATTTCCCACAGTCCTGCATGAACCTCTATGTCCGTGAATTCCATTCCCCCCTCCTCCTAAAGGACCCACCATAGCTTTTTTTTTTTTTAAACAAACCCTGTATTTTAAGGAACAATCTTCACAAAAGTAGATGTATGGTTATCACCAGTGGCTTTTTTCTGGGGGGATGCAGGGGTACACACACCCCTAAACATTTTGTGAATCTAACTTAGGCCTCGTTGCGGGGCAGTATTTCAATATGGGTAGGATAATGAGAGTACCCCTAAACATTTTTAAGGGGGAAAAAGCACTGGTTATCACGGGAGAATCTTTTTGTGTGTGTGTGTGTGTGCAGCCATTCCCACCAGAATTACAGAAAATGAAAGTTCTGGGAGCCTTCAAATACTAACAACCCCTGTCTCCTCAGCATTTTGCCGGTTTTGCTTGCAGTATTTGTACCTCAGGAAGTAAAATATGTGTTACAATGTGTATACGGTATATAAAGGTAAAGGGACCCCTGACCATTAGGTCCAGTCGTGACCGACTCTGGGGTTGCGGTGCTCATCTCGTGTTATTGCTCGAGGGAGCAGGCGTAGAGCTTCCAGGTCATGTGGCCAGCATGACTAAGCCGCTTCTGGCGAACCAGAGCAGCATACGGAAACGCCGTTTACCTTCCCGCTGTAACGGTCCATATTTATCTACTTGCACTTTGACGTGCTTTCGAACTGCTAGGTTGGCAGGAGCTGGGACTAAGCAACGGGAGCTCACCTTACCTTCCAAGTCCCGGACTGCAGAATCCGGGACCGGCAGCCGTGTGACACTGGAAGTTGCGTCGACGTAACTTCCGGTGTCGTTTTGCCCTTCTATGGGCACCAAAAATGGCCTCTGCCGGCTTTGAAAGTCGCTTCTACGCATGTCAGGAAGTGCGTCAACGCAACTTCCGGTGTCGCTCTGCCCATCTATGGGCACCAAAAATAGCTGCCGCCGACACCGGAAGTCGTGTCTATGCACTTCCGGACATGCGTAGATGTGACTTTTGAAGCCGGCGGCAGCCATTTTTGGTGCCCATAGAAGGGCAAATCAGAAAGAAAGAAAATGGCCGCCGGCAGGAGAAAATAACGGAGAAAAACAGGAGACGAAGTGATAAGGGGGACCACCGGGAAAAGGTAAGTAAAAACGGGGGTTTCACGGGGAAACGGGGTACTTGGCAGCTATGGAGCTCACCCCGTCGCAGGGATTTGAACTGCCGACCTTCTGATCAGCAAGCCCTAGGCTCTGTGGTTTAACCCACAGCAAAGGTATATACACCAGCGTAATTGCTTCTTCAATGCTATATAGTCCCCAAGACCACAGAAGTATGTCATTGTACTAAAAATATAGGCTCGTCTGTCTGTCATGCGCTCTGTAACCATTTACTTACTGAGGAGTCCACTTGTTACATTTAACAAAGGTTATTTAATGGAGTTGGCACCGTATGCCAACATTTATGGGCCCTGGTTTCCTTGTTAAGGACAAACACACATACAGATTTTTCAATGTAGTCTTAGGTTTCCCCTCATTTCTGAGCATATATATGAAGTGGTTTTTATGATCGCTTTAGCATGAACCTAAAACCTGATTCACCACCGAATGACAAATCTTTGGGAAAGGGAGTGAATTGTTGCCTGTTCAAATGTGTCTGCAGAGCAAAACCATGGAGGTCAAGGCATGATTTGGGAATTTCTCATCTAAAACCATGTCAACTCACTTAAAATCTTAGGATTTCATGCCGTGGCCATTCTTCTGGGACCAGATACACATTGAGATACCTATTTGTGAATCTGAATCTCGGGATGTTTTATTCAGCATGCACTGTTCCTGTGTTAGGCTGCGTCACAGATTAGGGTGGAAGACCATTTGTCCTTTCTGCTTGTCATGTAGCATATTTTTTTTCCTTAGTTTTGATTCTCACATTTAAAGGTGAAGTGGGAGTAGCGAAAGCACCAGGAAAAAAACCCTTGCAAATAAGCTTGGTTAGCGACCAGCTCACTTACAAGCTAACTCTGCCAATGGACTCTTGCCACCAAAATTCTGCCACAAATTAAATCCGTGGCAAAATGTCAATAACGAGAAAGCCTGCCCCCAAAGTAGGGACGGTGAAGGAACCAACTAGTCAAACCCACATTGCTTTCAGTAGATCTACTGAGAATCCATGAAGTGTTCCACTCTTTATGCAGCTGTAACACTACAAAACCCTTAGTGCAGTGTGAGTGCTAGCAAAAGATTCATCCGCGTATCCAGCAAGTAAGGGGTTTCGTAAAAGAATGCCTTCAGCGCTGCTCATCCCTAAAAGGAATTGGACAGAGGGGTAGGATATAAGAATTTGGAGGAAGAAAATCCTAACAGTTTGACTCCATGCATTTTGCTGCTTGGCTGCTACAACTCTTCGCACTTATTATCCTCAGACTCTCTCATTTTAATGCCAGACTGTGAGGCTGGAAGCTAAGGAGTCTGTTTCGTGTTGTGCTTTCAGAAAATTCCCCATTCAGTTTTGAGCTAATCGTCTGGCTTCAAAGCAAACAGTAGTCTAAGATGCCTGACTAATGCTTCTAGAAAGATTTACGTTCTAGGGGTGGGGGGAGTAGCCAGCTGAATCTCTGGGGTGTAACAAGTTCATTAAAATGCACACACTCACACACATAATTAAATTTTGTGTTTTGGAAATATCAACCTCAAATGTTTAAGTGCAAGTGTAAGACACCCTGCAATTAGAAACGCTACAGAAACTGTCACAATCTGCAAACTTCTATATATAATTTTCCACCAACTGCACAAAAGGGAAAGTATATTCTCCTCAAATACTCCCCCCCCCCCAATTATGTGTTGCTGTGATCTTTCTTTGCCTGACCTCCTGCCATGTTGTTGATAGAAGAAGCATATTCCCTGGCACAAAATTGCAACTCCTTTTCTTTCTGGCTTCAGAAGTTCTTGGCTGTGTGAAGTGAGCTTCACTCACCCGCTTGCCATTTCAAGTTTCTCTATTTGTTATGTAGTAGCGTACCACACCGCTGGAATTCTATACTTCACGTCTCAATCTGAGTTGGACGCTCAGATCCATTTTCAAAGGAGGAATAAAATTTAAAAAGGTGGAATTCAGTACAGTATTGTGCTATTACACAATCACATTTGCCATCCTTGCGAGCATTTCAGTTTGCCAGGCAGAAAGATTGTCTTTCTCCTCCTCCTCCTCCTATCTGCTTTGGTGGCTCTCCTGACCTCCCTGCAAGCAAATTTTGGGGAGCACAGGGGGAGGGGGAGCCCCATTGCATAAGCAGAAGTCCTTGCATAGGGCTTCTGCTGAAGAGCTCCTTAGGTGAATTTCGCCAATTGTCTTTATTTCATTTTGATTTGTATGGTTTTCTTTTTCAATTACAAAAAGCAGACCCATATAAATATCAGAAATTACCCGTAGGATGGGGTATTTTCCTTCTTTGGTGAGTCATTAAGCCTGTACAAAACTCACTGGGAGAATTAGCTCTATTTCTTCATCCTGAGCAGTGGAATCTGCAGAAAATCTGGCTGGTGATGCCAGTTCCAGGAAAAAAGAAAAGAAAACCAAGTCTGTTCATTCAACATTACCAATTGTTTAAACTTGCCTGGCGTCACTCCTGTCACACTGCATCATGTGCTTTGTAGTTCTAAGTTGCATAAACAATTAATTTTTCTCTTACTTTTCCCCCTCCCCTTTTGTATAGCAGTATAATGCTTTTTTAAAAATACCATGCAGATAAGGAAGTGTTGGCGCTAGAGGATTAAAATAGTGACAAAAATGCAAAGGATTTGGTGAGAAACGTTTAAATGTCCTCAGATATGTAACCCTCTAATGCTTGGCTACTGACCTCTTTGCTGAAGTGGGATTCCATTGGCATGAGAGCTGATATTTTTCATGCTCCGGCAAACCCAAAGAACAACTGTCCAAAAAGAGGCATTGTGGGGAGGAGGGAGGATAATCTAGCATTCTGCCGTAGTGTGTGAACTCTTGTAGCTTCCAGGAACACAAGTTGTAATGCGCCTTTCAGAAGAGTTGCTACAATTCAGAAATGATTTCCTCAACTGTATTTGTTACGCCTTTTCATACCATAGTAGCCGCAAATATTTTGAGGATTATAGCCTTCGTTTGCCTCAGGTGAGCTGTGCCAATCGAATAATCTCTGGGAAAACCATTTTTCTCTATGAAAGCCAGCTCCCAAATATTCCATCTCACTTGCCCAACATTCTGTCATCCTTCACTGTGTGATCAAGGAACAGAGTCTGGGATGGAACTATGCAGAAGGGGGAAAAACTTGACTTAAGTTCACCAGGGACTGAGAATGGCTTTGGTGTCCTCCAAATACACCCCTTCATTTTCTCCTAGATATGTATTTATTACAGCAGCGTCAAACCCAACATTGTTTGGGAATTTTAAGAAACCCAACCATCAGAGCAGTTTTGAATGGTTCTGTCAACCATCTTGATTTAAAATGCAGCCCAGTTGTTCCCCAAAATTAATGAAAGACTCCTCTGTGAATCTACTACCCTTAACACCACAAGTCCAAGAGCACTTGGACTAAAATTGTCAACCAAAAGCTTTACTTTTCTGGTTTATCACCGCAACTGGGCTTCAGTAAAGCAAATAATTTGATTAGCCATTGCCTATATGATATCGAACGCATAGCTGCCAAGTACACCGTTTCCCCCGGGAAACCCCCATTTTTACTTACCTTTTCCCGGTGGTCCCCCGTATCATGTCTCCCATTTTTCTCCGTTATTTTCTCCTGCCGGCGACCATTTTTTTTTTCTGATTTGCCCTTATATGGGCACCAAAAATGGCCGCCGCTGGCTTCAAAAGTCGCATCTACGCATGCCCGGAAGTGCATAGACGTGACTTCCGGTGTCTGCGGCGGCCATTTTTGGTGCCCATAGATGGGCGGAGCGACACCGGAAGTTGCGTCGACGTACTTCCTGACATGCGTAGAAGCGACTTTCGAAGCCGACGGCAGCCATTTTTGGTGCCCATAGAAGGGCAAAGCGACACTGGAAGTTACGTCGACGCAACTTCCGGTGTCACACGGCTGCCGGTCCCGGATTCTGCAGTCCAGGACTTGGAAGGTAAGATCGAACGACAGAATAAATTGGCCACGATAAGGAAGTTTTATCCATGGTATGATTATTTTCCACCTAGTCATTTTGACATGTTGGCACCCTATTTGCGAAATTTAAGAATTCCAAAACACAGACGCGCTTTCACTTATGCAAGATTAAATATACTGCCTTTAGCTGTACTTGAGGGGCGGTTTCAAAAAAATTCTGTTGGAAAAACGGCTATGTCCCTATGGAGATGGCAGTATTGAAGCAGTAGCTCATGTGCTACTAGTTTGCACTCTTTATAAAGAGTTGAAGAGTGAGATTATTACCCCTCCATTATTGTCCATGCCAGGTCGCTCAACCATTGCTACTGTGTTCTTCCTTCTAGCAGATCAAAATAACCAGGTGACAACAAAAACTGCAAAAAAAATTAGCAGGGGCAATTAGAATAAGATCTATTACTTGATTATTGATATAAACCTCCAGAATGCATTTTGTACAGTTAAGTTTTTACTTCTCTCTTCAGTACACTTTTTATTTTATTTTATTGCTATGGCTAGTGGCTGATGCAAATAAAGATTCTTCTGCTCTGTGATCTCAGGAACCATCATGTAATATTTGGTAATGATATGTTGAAAGTTGTCAAAATGCACAGAGAGCAGGCAAACAACTTTCCCTCGAACCAATTCAGGGGCCTTGCACAGTTATGAAATTCAGGGTGGGGAGAGAAGGTAGTGCCAGGGGCGGAGGAAGGGGGTGCGGTGGGAGCAGTCCGCCCCGGTGTCACCACTGAGGAGGGGGGTGACAAAATGCCGGGCGGCACTCATTGCGGGGCCTGCAGCGCACCCGAGCCATGCGTCTCTCCTGCCCAAACGGTCCGCCCGCTGCCTCCCCCCAGCTGTAGGGCAGCTGAGGGGGAGGAGGCAGGCAGAATCTGGAGGCCCTGTGGCTTGCACCGCCCCTGGGCGCACAACTCCACTTCCTCCACCACTGGGTAGTGCCTGCCCTTGCTACCAGCCTGCCTCATTTTGAAAGCCCTGGGCCAGAAACATTCTCAAATGAACAGAGTATTTAATGTCATTATCCATTTAATTTTTAGGCACTATTTTCAATAAGGTGCTTGGAATTTTCTTCACAGAGTATTGTGTTCGATTTAATTATTGCCCGCCTTTAGGTCATTGCAAATTAAACAATGGGTGGTTGAATGTTTGAATTGTGCATGCTGCACTCGGGGGTGGGGAACCTGCCGCTCTCTGACTATTCCTGGTCACCGTGCTTCACATTTCTGGTGTACATAAACATGAAATGGAGTCATAATGGGAGGCATTTAAACGATAATTGGGGACTCGGTTTAATGTTTGGTTACATGTTTAATTTCCATACACAAGTCCATCTCTGGGGAAACAATCTGCTACATGAGATATGATCTTGTCTCTAATTCCTCCTGCCCCCACCTCTCCAATATTATTTGTGGAACTACTTCCTATTGCTTGACATTTATTTTTCTAACCTTCGCTGAGTTCTTTCCTTCCACACTGTACACACACACTCACCTTCAACCCAACACCTAGCAAGACTGAGAGATAAATATTCCAAGCAAGTCGGCTCCTTTGTGCTTTCATTTTACTTGGGGAGTCACAAATACTTGTCCCTAGCATTCATCTGTTTTCCAGTAATAGGCAATGCTGTGGCTAACTAATACACATACAGGAAAGCGAAGCTCATGAATTTGATCCAATGCATTCACCTTCAACAGGCTGGTTTTTTGCAGCAAGACTGCATGAGATTGATCAAAGCTTTCCCTGGTCATTTTAACCCACCATGCCCTGGACTAATCCTTTGAGGAGCCTTAATTCTCTCCTCCTGCTCTTTTTGTTTCCAGCCCCATACTTAGGCCTACATCCAGTTACTTATTCTATTTCCAGCAAGGAGGAAGGAAAGAATTTGATGGATTAAATGTTCCATGGAAAAAATATTTTCCTATGCTTCAGATTGCTGAGTTTCTGTAGGTTACTCTCTCTCTCTCTCCATAGGATTTTCTGTCTTTTATTGAACCCATACAGAACCCCACTGCCACCATTGCATCATTATTTTCTGCCCCTACCTAAGGCACAATTTCTGTGGTTTCCCCCCAGTGCTGAAATATTACTTTCTCTCTCTCTCTCTCTCTCTCTAACACACACACACACACACACACACACAGAGAGAGAGAGAGAGAGAGAGAGAGAGAGAGAGAGAGAGAGAGAGAGAGAGAGCAGACCCTCCAAGTGTCCCTAATTTAAAGAGACAGTCCCAGATTTACATAAGCCACCCCAGTTTCTTATTTGAACCCGGTATGTCCCACTTTTCCTTACGACATCCCTATTTTCATCAGAGAAATGTTGGACAGTATAGAGTTATCTGACCCCCGAGCCAAGGAGATAAGTAATTATGCAACCTTTAGAAGACATCTGAAGGCAGTCCTCCATAGGGAAGCTTTTTAAGGTTTAATGATTTATTATGTTTGTATATACAGTATGCTGAAAGTCACCCAGAGTGGCTGAGGCAACCCAGTCAGATGGGTGGGGTACAAATAAATTATTATTATTATTATTATTATTATTATTATTATTATTATTATTCATTTCAAACTTATTGCTTATAAGCATATATTGTTTCGTTTTACACATTTCCATGCAGTTTATTTTTCTTTCATTTTTCCCTTTTGCTTTGCATCACTTTATTTCTTTATAATTGAAGCATTTTCAATTAAAAGAAATATTAATATAAAAAAGGGAATTTGCACCACTCTGGCCTCCCCTTTCCTCCCCATAGCTGTTGGGAGTTATGTGTGCCCAGCTGCATTGTTTGCTATTGCCCAGTCCAATCCAGCAGCAGAGGGTGGGGCTATGTAGCACGAATCCTTGAGCTTCTCATGCATTCTTACAACACACCTTTTTGTAAGCCGCTTTAAAAAGCAACAACAATCAAGCAGTGTATATATTTTATGAAATAAGCACATGAGGAGGTTCAAGTTAACCCACCACCACCCACTTCATGTAAAAGAAAAGTAATGCATTTTATTATAGAATCATACAGTTGCTAACTTGGAGTATAGTTGCACACCCAGCAGCTGCCTTTACCGCACCATAAATGCATTCTATAACTAGGTGCATCTGACAGAGGTTTGAAAGCATTAAGGGAAAGTAAACATTTCTGGCAACCTGAGACACTAAAGGCTCTAGGATCAGAGCTGGCCAGGCCAAAATATAGTCCTTAAAGTTAGCCAACTTTCTGTGGCTCCCCAAGGAGCCTTGTAAAACTCTAACAACACATAGTTATACAGCAACCAGCAATATTGCAATGTCTCTCAGAACAAATTTATACAATTTGGTGGCTGTTGTTGTTGTTGTTGTTTTAAAGGGCATATGCTGCACATGCCCACATGTGCAGTCATTCTTATCCTAGATCCTCGTTTTTGAAAGAAGCCCACTCTCCCAAAATATGGCTCAAGGACATTTCTGCAAGACTGCTGGGTACTAGCTAACCACAACCTGTGCGGAGGACAAGCACAGCTGCTTCTGAGGACTGGCCAAAATTCTGCACAACGGAATGGTTAAAAAAACAAGTAACAATAGACCTGTATATGTGAGCCAACGAAGGTTGCAGCCAATGCTGTAAATAATCCATAATGTATGTAATTTACATGAAGCCAGAAGGTTGCTGGGTCCAGGCCTCAAGCCAATGGAAAAATCTGCTCATCGGACAAAGCTTTGCCCATCTTTAGTTTCTGCTTTAAAAACAGATACATGATCACTGGATGCTCTAAGAAGCTGTTCAGCAGCCAGAATCCAGTTCCCAACAGGTTGGTCAATTTCAGACAGTATAATAGTCAGTTACATGTTCTAGTAGTTAGGGGTGCCATTTGAGATTTAAGTGATGGGAGGTTTGAGATTCCCAGCAAGGTTTAAAGGACTTGTATGCGGGTGACGCTGTGGTCTAAACCACAGAGCCTAGGGCTTGCCGATCAGAAGGTCGGCGGTTTGAATTCCCACAACGGGGTGAGCTCCTGTTGCTTGGTCCCAGATCCTGCCCACCTAGCAGTTTGAAAGCACGTCAAAGTGCAAGTAGATAAATTGTTACCGCTCCAGCGGGAAGGTAAATGGCATTTCCGTGCGCTACTCTGGTTCGCCAGAAGTGGCTTTGTCATGCTGGCCACATGACCTGACTCCCTCGGCCAGTAAAGCGAGATGAGCGCCACAACCCCAGAGTTGTGCAAGACTGGACTTAACGGTCAAGGGTCCCATTACCTTTACCTTTACAGACAGATGTGTTTTCAAGGCACTTGTTGCTGTTACTTTTTAAACCTTAGAATTGCTATCCATGCATGTCAGTTGCTATTTAACCCCCCCCCCCCACACACACACGTTTTATTCCATTGGTGTGCTTGGTATAACTAGTAACTATCTTAGAGAGCGAAACACATCTCGGGAGTAAGCCACAAGATTTACTGTATATGTGCAGAAGTATTGAACTGGCTAGAATTAGATGCTGATGTTCCTGAGGAATGATCATAAGAGGTTTGGAAATGAGGATGCAAAACACACATACATGCACGTACTTATACCGTGTTTCCCCCTTTTTAAGACACCGTCTTATAACTTTTTTTCCTCAAAAAAACACAGGGTGGCTTACTTTCGGTGGGATGTCTTATTTTTTTATTACTGGTATGGTTTTTACGGCTCAGGGCACTGGCTCAGGGCGCTGCTGGGCTCTCTTGAGTGCTCGGCGCTGCAGCAGCCACCGGTTCTGAGTGGCGGGGCTGCAGGAGTCCTTGGCCGGGCCAGGCGGAGGCCGCTGGCTCAGGCGCTCCGCCTGCCACTGCAGGGCGCTCCAAGCTCCTTGGCCGGGCCAGGCAAGGAAGAAGCAGTGAGCCCAGTGGTGGCGGCAAGCATGGAAGCGGCAGGGATGACTGTGGACGAGAAGGTGGAGCGCGGGAATGCAGCCAGCAAGGCGAGAGCGCGATCAGCTGTTAAGCGGAGCTCTTGGAGCGCCACTTCACAGCTGATTGCACTCCTGCAGTGCCGGCCGCATGGAGTGACTCTGTGAGTGGAGGTGCCTGTGGGGGTTGGTTTCCGCAGCGCGGAAGTATGCCTTATTTTCGGGGTATGTCTTATACTTCTCAAATGCTTTAAAACTCTGCCATGGCTTACTTTACGACTACGTATTAAAAAAGGGGAAACAGGGTATGTCAGGGACTGGACTGAAGGGGAAGGTTGGGAATTGTCCCCTCCTCCTCTGCTTCCCTTGGAGGAAGAAGAGGAGTGAGGAGTTGCCTCCCCTTCTCCAGTAGTTTCAAGAGAAGAGGGGGACAGGATTGAATTGCAGCAGAATTCAGAGCTGCCAAGTTATGATGTGTTAGGAGAAGGGGTGGGGTGGGGCAATTGCCAGCAGAGATGTCCTTGGAAACCACAGGACCCCCACCATCCCTGTGCACATACCGCTCACTTAGAATTCAAGAGCAAAGGGCTCAATGACGTTTGACTCCTGAGGCCACCCATAGCACCACAGGCTGTTGCTGGGGAAGGAAGGGGAGTAGCTCAGAGTGAGCAACATCACTATGGAGTTGAGGACTAGATTCTTTGTCTTGCACCACGCTAACTGAATAAAACCATAAATATGTATGTTCTTGTTTCTTCCCTGATCCTTGATGTTACCAGAGGGAAGAGGGAACCCCTTATGTCTGACATTACACATGTCTTGCCCTTCCTAAACGATACTCCTCTCATTCAGTTTACACCCAGGAACTCCTTTGGCCCTTCTAGTTCTGGATTGTCAACAATGACTGACTGTGCAGGCTTCCAAGGTGCTAGGGATTGAACCTGAGACCTTCCACATGCAAAAAAGCATTTTGTGTCTGGTCCCACTAGTCGCCCAACTGAGGAGTGCCCCATCAGCAAAAGTAGGGGATTTGGTGCTAGATGGCACCCATGGGTGGCGCTATATCACCACCTGTGGGGGGGAATACCCCCCAAACCTTGCCCACGCATCAAATTTCAGTCCATCGACAGTTGAGTAACATGTGACTGTGTTGGATTTTTCCCTCTCTTATTGCATTATCCACAGCCTGGGGAAATCCAAATTAAATTTGAGGAAAGAGACGCCAACACTGTGCGAATGACATGAAAACATGGGATATATTAAATCTGCTTTCAAGTTCCATGTGTACTCACTCCATCTTGATGGCTGACTTTGTTTTAAACTTTATTGCTTTTGCCCTTGTTGCTTCCCTTGAGATTTTATGGTGAAGGGTGCGTAAGAAACCTAATTAATCGCCATCACCATCCAGAACGCAGTGTGCCATAAAGCAAACAGCAGGTGCAACAGCAGCCAAGCCATCTACTATGCTGCAGTTGGAAAAAGCATGGTCATGGCTGTCAATATTTTGTGGCACACCCTAGAAACCTTGGGAGTTCTCATTTGATTCTGCGGCGCCAGGCGCATCTACGAAAGATAGTGATTCTTAAATGTTTCTCCACAGCCATCTGGTCTCACACCACTTATAAAAGTTCTTGCAAATTTAATAACTCTGGAAGCAAACCAGAAGTCAGCATGGGATGCACACCACCCCAATTCATATTTTTATTTACAAGCCCAGATGTTGACTGACGTAGTTGCCTACTAATGATTCCATTCTCTCCCCCTTCCTCATTCCCCTTTCACATGATGCAGTAACAATAGACTTCCCCTTGGAAGGGGGAGGAGAACTGCTCACAATCACATACTAGGTATGGGAAACCAAGAAGGGTTGGCTGTTGCTTTGGAAGAAAGAGTTACATCTTCTTGACAAGACACATTGGCAGGACTTGCAAAGGAGCTTGCCAGTCAATGTGATTTCATGAGGCCCCTAGAACAGGCATCCCCAAACTGCGGCCCTCCAGATGTTTTGGCCTACAACTCCCATGATCCCTAGCTAACAGGACCAGTGGTCGGGGGAAATGGGAATTGTAGTCCAAAACATCTGGAGGGCCAAAGTTTGGGGATGCCTGCCCTAGAAGGTCAGATGGTAACACCCAGGAAAATCTTGATGAATAATTTATTGCCTCCCCCAGAGTTTGTATGTAATTCAATTACGAGTTTAATCATACTTTCAGTTTACAGACTTTCTGAACTTTTGCTCAGTCCATTGCATCTGGATAGCTGTGTGATGCAAGCCTTCTGAACCTTTGTTCTGCGACTTCTGATTTGAGTGTTATGGTCAAGACGAGAATATTTGGAAGCAGGGACCTGTTGAAGCCAAATTCTTGCATAACACAGATGGTTGCCTCCTGATGACAAGGGTTGAAAATGAGGGAATGGACACTCTGTGAGTAAGTTACTCCCCTGCTTCCTGGACCAATCAGGACACAAAGAGGAGGGAAGAGAAAAGATCTCACACCTTCTCAGAATAATTCACTTTTGAATGATAGTTTTATCTGATAAAACTGAGATTGATTCTCTCTTCACTCACTATTGCTCAGCAAAATCATCACATGCTAACAAGCCACAGAGAAGAGAGAGGTAGACAGACACCTAGACAGTAGTAGTAGTGACCATTTGGCTGAGGTGAAGAACTCACTTGGCTTCCAGCTGGTCATTGTTGCTGCTTACTGGGAGATGGTGGGATTAGGCAGGGGCAAGGGCAGCACAGTGCAAATGCACCAGTGGGTCCAATTTGGCATTCCTGCCAGTGTGTTTGCACCACACTGACCTCACCACCACTTTGCTCCTACCCCTCTGCTGCCCAGAAAGCAGCAGGTGAGCCCCACCACACCATCTGCTATAGATAGATAGATAGATAGATAGATAGATAGATAGATAGATAGATAGACTGAACAATTCTCACTAGAGTGGGTTTTCCCTTCTTCACATCTTAAAAAAAATTATTTATTGATCATCTGGACTTTAGCACCAGGGATGACAGATGTTCTGAACATGTATCCCATTATTCACTATGCATGCACTGATTCTAAGCCATTTTTCTTTGTTTACCAAGTTTTTATGTGCTTCCTTGAGGGATCAGCAATTAATAGATGCTGGCCAGGAAGAGATGTGTACATTTGTATTACTACATGCCTTGCTGGGTTATCCAACATGCCTTTAGTCACTGTAGCATTCAAAAGAATGAGATAATGACATGTGCAAATTGAAATAAAGACAACATAGAAAGCTAAGAGGGGAATACAAACACAAGATCCCTCTTTCCCATGTGCATAATTTCAAGTCACTCTAAAAAGCACAAAATGCTTCCAGAGCCGTAAATGGTCCAAGTATCTCCTCCACAGCTGGAGATTCGAGGTGGATTCACAGGGTGACTTATTTCCCATTCAAACATTGATTTTTGCAATTACACGGAGGTCCTCACAGAGCTCAGAAGCATATTGTGAAAGGGGACACTGCTTCAGCTGGAACCCACTAAATGGGAATGTTCAACATCCGTAATGATTTCTAATCTGAATGTTCAGTTTTACTGCAGGATCTAAGTGCATTTGACTTGTTGTCATCTCATGATTGCCTCAATTGGTAAGGTAGCAAATAAGATATTCCCAGTGCCAAATGGAATGTTGACCTCTTCCTTTCATTTCATAAAAACTGCTCTCCTTTTTGATGGTAAACTATTAATCTGAAAAATTATAATTACAGTATTTTTTAAAAAAACCAACAACAGCAACAACAACAACAACAAATACATACCAGTAGCACCTTAGAGACCAACTAAGTTTGTCATTGGTATGAGCTTTCGTGTGCATGCACACTTCTTCAGATACACTGAAACAGAAGTCAGTGTTTCTGAAGAAGTGTGCATGCACACAAAAGCTCATACCAATGACAAACTTAGTTGGTCTCTAAGGTGCTACTGGAAGAATTTTTTTTTTAATTTTGTTTCGACTACGGCAGACCAACACGGCTACCTACCTGTAACAAATACATAAACATATATCACAGTGCTTTTTACTCGGGGTACGCAGGGGTATGCATACCCCTAAACATTTTATGAATGTAACAGGAGAAGAAACTATTTTTTTAAAAAAATAGTTTCTTCTCTAGCACAGTGAATCGTCAGTTCCGTTGCTATGCCCGATGGCGGCCTCATTTCCTGTCACAGTGTTTCCTGAGTCTCAGACGGAAACAAGTGTTTAATGAGACTACTCCTAAACATTTTTTTAGAAAAAAGCACTATCTATATCTATATCTATATATCTATATCTATCTATAGCTACAGCTATTTAACAATTTCAGGTCCTATACAGATGGGGCCAAAACTGTGCTTAAAAGGCTTATTGCAAAAGGAAGGCCTTAGATAGATGCCAAAAAGATAATAGAAATAGTAAATTGGGGTGGGGGGTTGTCAAAGGGAAGGTTCCACCATGCTACAGGGCTGCTTCCTACATGATTAGAATTGACCTCCTGGTGAAATGATACTGTACTTGCAGGAGACCCTTTCGTATAGACCACAATGATTAGTTGGGTATATAAGTGGGAGGGTGTTTTTATGCATGGCATGTGACAGTAATGGAGTACCAGCCCCTCTTTTTCCATCTATCTACGGTATCATCTATCAACAGTGGTACCTCGGTTTAAGTACACAATTGGTTCCAGAAGTCTGTACTTAACCCAAAGCATACTTAACCTGAAGCAAACTTTCCCATTGAAAGTAATGGAAAGTGGATTAATCCGTTCCAGACGGGTCTGCGGAGTACTTAAACTGAAGCGTACTTAACCTGAAGAGAAGTTTCCCATTGAAAGTAATGGAAAGTTGATTAATCCGTTACAGATGGATCTGTGGAGTACTCAACCTGAAGTGTACTTAACCCGAGGTATGACTGTAATTGGTTCTGGAAGTCCATACTTAACCTGAAGCGTACTTAACCTGAAGTGAACTTTCCCATTGAAAGTAATGGAAAGTGGATTGATCCGTTCCAGGTCCATGGAGTACTTAAACTGAAAGTACTCAAACCGAAGTGTACTTAAACTGAGGTATGACTGTATCTATCATCTATCTGTCTGTCTATCTATCTATCTATCTATGTTAGATGAATAGATATAGATAGATAGATAGATAGATAGATAGATAGATAGATAGATATAGATTCTATATCTATCTATCTATCCTCTCTCTCTGTCATCTATATCTGTCTGTCTGTCTGTCTATCTATCTATCTATCTATCTATCTATCTATCTATCTATCACTGATCAGGGGTGAGGAGATCTGGCCCCAGGATGCAGAGAGAGCTCTTAAGATCAGTACCAGCGCCTTGAACTTAGCCTGGTAGCGAACTGGCAGTCAGTGCTACAGATTCCACTTGTGTTCGTTATTTACTTTTTATTAGTATGCAGTTTCTCCTCTGGATACGGTGTCAAAAAAGCAAGCAAGAACTGCTTCTAAAATAACTAGACATCATCTTGAAGTTTCAAAATCTTTCTCAGACATTTTTGTCCCAGCAAATGATCTGTGGACAGCCAATTCCTCCTCATACAGCTATGAACCCTATATCTAAAAGGGATCTGCATTATGTGACAGCATGCTTTGAAAGTCAGGAAGCTTTTCTTAGACAATGGGAAAACATGGATATGGGGATTGAATCCTTAGAAGTGATTATGGCTTCTAGGATAGATATTTATAGTACATTTGGGTTTAAAGAAAATATGAATGGGTGTGTTTCTATGGCATGGGAGAGGCAAAATGAAACACTGAATGGAAGCCTCTGATTTTGATACAGTCGCTGCCAATCAAACTGCATCGTGTTCCCAAAGTAGCCGCACTGGTTTCAATGGAACCTCTCTTCTGCAAGGGCACATGAATGAATAAGCGCCTTTATATTTCTATTTCAGTATGGAATGCTTTTGGAAAGCTGAAAGTAAGGATGTTTCTCTCAGAGCAGTATCGCACCATAAAGTCGATGTGAGCACATTTCAATGTTGGGGGACAAATATTTGTTTAAATGTTAAGTCATGGAGGAAAACAGCAGCCAATGCTTGGATCCAGACTAAGAATGCAGCCCTATTGCCCCAACATTTGAAGCTGAAATGGGCCACTGTGCATAGCTGCCAAGTTATCCCTTTTTTTAAGGGATTTTCCCTTATGCTAAATAGGCTTCCTCGCGAGAAAAGGGAAAACCTGGCAGCTATGCCACTGTGTCAGTGTGGGCATGAAGCTACTACCAGCAAATGTCCCCCAGGAGAAGCAGATGAAAAGCGCCCAAATTTGGTGTTTGCGGGAAATGGGATATCCAAAGGATCCTCACCCATGCTTTGGGGTGGATGGGTTCCTCATGCTAACCTGAAGCTGCTATAGAGAAAATTAAAACAATGCTCCCTTCACATCTTGCCTTGGATAGTGTCATAAACAAGGCTGCTTTCAGGTGTCTTCTAAAAGTCAGATAGTTGTTTATTTCTTTGGCACCTGATGGGAGGGCGTTCCACATGGTGGGCGCCACTACCAAGAAGGGCCTCTGCCTGGTTCCCTGAAACCTCACTTCCTGCAGTGAGGGAACTGCCAGAAGCTGGACTTCAGTGTCCGGGCTGAACGATGGGGGTGGAGACGTTCCTTCAGGTATACTGGGCCAAGACCATTTAGGGCTTTGAAGGTCAGCACCAACACTTTGAATTGTGCTCAGAAACATACTGGGAGCCAATGTTGCACAGTTTGAAGTGATTGGATGCATGAAAACTGATTCTGAAATTCCTTTTGGAAATGAAACACTGTCCAGAACCATGATAATATTGTTCAAATTTTACCAGCAGAACTTTCTTTAAATCAGAACACAAGCATCAAAGATACATCCAAAACTATCCATGCAATATCTTGTGCTGTCCAGCACAGGCTCGGTATCTTAGGAAATATGAAATAATCCAAATAGATGTATAAGAAAGGTCTCTCTTTCTTTCTTTCTTTCTCTCTCACTCTCCCCCCCCCCCCAGCTTGCATTCAGGCTGTTTCCTCTCCCTTCAGGAGAGCATCATTTGACATCCTCACTCAGTAGTGGCACCCACCCTGTGGAACTCCCTCCCATCAGATGTCAAGGTTTTCTAACCACTCCATAAACAAAGCAAAATAATTCTCATTAAAACTGTGTATAAACTTTAGGAAAGGGCATATCAGAGCACCAAGACTTTGCAACAGGGTGCTGGATAGTTGGGATGAAGGTAAGACAGAACAGCAGAGGGGGAAATAGCTTTATAGTCTAGGCAAGAATTAATGAAGATGGGGGCCATTTGGGGAAACAAAGGGATGAGGGGAGAGAAAGATATATCTAAGGCTCTGTGGCTGTTCAACAAGGTGGCTGGTAACACTGTTCATGGTTAAGGAAAGCATATGAAGAAAGTAGAACTAGGGTCATTTTGAAAGCATATGATAAGAAGTGGAGTATGCATGAAAAAAGTGAAATTAAAATTATACTTTGGCCATAGGACTGTGGTCCTGTGTAAGGTTTACTTAGAGGTAGGGTCAACAAACACTGCCGAGACTTTGTTCTGATTGAAAATGTATCAGATTTGAGTGGGGAAGTGTTGCTTCATCTGAGTCGAGGTGTGATTTTTGAAGTTCTTGTGTGACTGGCTCAGAACTGGTTACCTGTTCTTGAAGCCAAACATTCCAGAGCCCGGGCAATGCCAATGGGAGATGGAGCAGAAAGTCAGTCGAGGAGAGGAACTGAGTGGTTTTTGGCAGATCTGGGAGGTGGAACCTAGTACAAGGGCTGCCTATTCATCTAAGGCATCCAACTTTTTACACACACACACACACACACACACACACACACACACCGAAGGGGAAGGGCCTTACCCCTTGCTGCTTTTCTGACAAATGGCCAAAAAGCCAGAAAGAGAGAAAGCTTAGCTAGTCTATTTTCAGATCAGTGGTCAACTGCAAAGGACATATAACTCTACGATTTGTTTATAAAGCTTCATTAATATACTTTCTGTAATACTCGACAGTGTACATACTCAGCATGAAGTATGAGCATTTTCCTGCTCATTCCGTATATGCTATATAGGACTTTTTGTTTCGTTTTTAATGCTTTGGAAGCTGCCTTCTTACTTCTTGAGTAAATAAGAATCCATACACCTTTGCTGAGTTTCATTTGGCAGGAATGCCATTTGCTGCAGGAGAAATGTACACAGCTCCTCGGACACGTTGCAGAAAAACAGTCAATTAAATTGCATCTACCTCTAATGCTTAACATCGACCTTACAAGATGGAAGCAGGGTCTTGTGCAAACATTGCTGTAAGAAGAGCTCCCTGCTCCTAGCATTAGCTGCCCACAGTCTTCTAGAAGTAGACTCAGGGCAGGCTTCAACCAGAATCAAGCCAGAATCTCCATCCCTGAAGCAACAGGGCAGGCAATGGTAGAGCTAGAGAGGGAATCTACGTAGCATCAGAGCAGCACCAGAATAAATCATGGAGATGAGTAGGGATGGGCAAATCTGGGTCCATTTTAGGCTTTCTCCATTTCTACCCCCCTCCCGCTGCCCCCCCCCATCTCAAGTCCAGTTCTCCACATTTCCACATCAATTTGCATTTTTCATTTAATTCTTAAAGTCCTATTGAAAATCCATCAGCATTTCGGTATGAATTTCTCCTATCAATGGACTTAGCTGAGATAGTGAAACTGACATGTTTAATCGGAGAAAGGTCATGTTAACATTTGTCAGAGATTGGAAACTTCTCGTAGACTTTTGTGTGAAAGAGAAAATGAAACAATGGCATTTGGAATTGAGGATGGAATATAATGTTTGTTTATAGAAAGTGGCTTTGTAGGGTGTTGAAGTGAATATTGTTTATATACAGTGGTCAGACGAAGAGTCAGAAATTCTTTAACTTCTGGGCTTTATTTTCTCTCTGTCTCTTTTTAATCTTTTGTCTATTTCTTCTTCTCTATTCTTTTTATCTCATTTCCTCTATGTTTTTATTGTATTCAGATCAATGTTTTAGTTTTGGACCAGAGAGAGAGAGAGAGAGAGATGATATTAAGCTTTGTGTTTATAAATCTTTCTCTTCAAATACACATTTCTATGCAATCATGCCCAATAGACACAGTTTTGCAGATCAATTTTTCCTCATATGCACATTCTTTTCACTAAAAAATGCATTGTATTGCACACTTTCCCTCATTATCTAGATTTTTCATGTACATGTTAGTTTGCTGGAGAACTCCCTTGCAAAATTTGGAGAATTTTGAATTTCAAAGGATGGTTGTGTTTCAGTTTTCATTTTCTTTCAAAAAGTGTAAGTTGGGTAGGTTTACCTTTCAGTACAAGTAGAATCAAAGTTCTCCCACATCCCTAGAGGCAAGGATAGCATTTCTCCTCAGAGATGCATTTTTAATCGACAGCGTACTTTTTCTGAAGAAAGATGGCCATAATGGACGTGAGCGATGCAGACAACAGCTGCATAAAACTGTCTGAGGTAATTGCAGCGTTAACAGGAAATCCCAGGAAATAGTCCCAACACTCCTGATGTCGTTCCTTGTTTGAAGCTAAGTCGGGTTAAAGCTGGCCAGTGCTTGAATAAGAGTCTGTTGAGCGGGGAGCTTCCATTGTGTTCCTCTCAGTTCCTTGGAGTGAGGGTGGGATACAAATGAAGGAAATAAATACTAAAAATGAAAATGTAGTCTGAGCAAATGTACAGGATAATTGGAAACATAAGAGTAACTTTTGCTGTCCAAGAATCTCCGCTTTTATTTCATTTTCTTGACATAAACTGTTCAAGCCAATGGGCAGGATTTAATGGCAATAATGGAAAACGGTAGTTTGGACTGGACCGTGGAACCTAAACTTGCCACTCTATATTTGGCATCACTGACAGAGTGATGGAGTTGGACGGAAATGAAGTTGTCGTTCTGATGTTCCTGCAATGCTCTGGGGTGACATTCAAATAGCAGGTAGTTTTCAGGCATTGGCTGAAGATCGTGGCAGTGCTGCTGCCAAGGGGCGGGGGGGGGGGCAAAACTGGAGTGGGTGGAATGCACTGGCCAGCACTGGAGGCAGCCTTGAGTTGTTGGCATCCATCTCTCTCAAGAAACAATGGAGTGTGCCTCTGGGGTTGAAGTCAAACCACTGGAGAATCACAGCACCTGCTGTGGCTGCAGAAAACGGTAACTCATAACTGCTGCTTCCCGCATTGTTTTTGCTGCACCAAAGTGACCTCTCCAGGCTGCAAGCCTGGGGAATGTGTATGGAGGTCCTGAGCTGCAAGGATGACAACACACACACACACACACACACACACACACACACACACACCTCGGCCTCACTGATGTGGTCCAAAGGAAAACAGAGCAATATGTTTGGCACCAGTCTGGTTATAGAAGTGGCCAGAAGAAGGCGTACAAGACGCCATCCGACCATCTGGGACTCTGCTCCAGATTTATGTAGGGCTCATTTCTTAGCCTTTTCTTCTCCTAAAGATGTCCCACAAGGCAACGGGTATGGATTTTCCCTCGGGGTTTACTCCCAAAGCCTTTCTCATGAATAAGTATAGCTGCAAGGCAATGGAGATTTAGGATCAGAGTTTTCCTTTTCCTAGATAGGGTACCTTCCCAAGTCGACAAACCCCATCAGCCCTTCATTTCCTTCTACAGCATGTGCTGCCTTTTGGACTGTTGGCAGCCACTATTGGTCTGGTCTGGTCTGCTCAATCTGCCAGAGCCTGTTTTCACATGCTGGGGGAAGTCCCTAACTCACTGAGGGTTTGAGACCCATCGGCTACCCTTACCCGGTTTAGCTAGCCAGTCGAAGCCATTTCTCAGGGGGTGGCCTTTGTCAGATGCTGACAGCTTTTTGGAGCAACAGGTGAGAGCTGACTATTCTGCAAACTATTCTGACATCTATGTACATTTGAGTTCTATTATGCCGCAGATAGATTTCAATAATGTTAAGAAACCTTTTGCATTCTGCAAACCTTTTACAACGAGCATTCTGGTGAGTGCCAGAACATCTCCTTTTGGGAGAGAGGTGTTCTTGTATCCTATGAACTGGATGAATAACCAAAAGATACCTTATAAACACGCAGTAAAATATATGCACCCTATTCAGAACTACAAGTTATGTCTCCAAATATGTGTTTTGGCTTCCTTTTATCCTTGTACTTCATCTGAAATAGCTTTTCACTAGTCTAGAACTCAGACTCCCCCTACTTCCTACCGAGCCCATAGTCTAGGACTAAGATCTAATGGTGGTGATTCACTTAAACCAACAGATATCCTTCTATATACAGAATGGCCAATTGACTTCACACTGAAGGAATGGGGAGGTTGATGCTACTTAATTTGAAAGGCTTCGTCCATTTAGTTTGTTCAATGCCCAGACCACCAGTCAATTTGGCATCCTTCAGATATTGATTCCATCTCTAAACATAAGCAAGCATCACAGATATTTTAGTCGCAGGAAACATGATGATACATTTAAAAAGAGAAAAAAAGCAGATAAGCAAAAATTGAACTATGAACAATCTAGCAAACTGCATCACTAAAAATACATTTACAAGAGCACTAAACTTTCTGTAATCAAATTCTTAGTGGACAGAAAAGTGGGAATCTATAGTCATTACCATCATTATATACCTTTTAGATGTCAGACCATTTTAGACAGTATCTCTAGACTAGAGGTTGCCAGTACAGTGGTACCTCGAGTTACAAACGCTTCAGGTTACAAACTCCGCTAACCTGGAAGAGTTACCTCGAGTTGAGAACTTTCCCCCAGGATGAAAATGGAAATCGTGTGCCGGCGGTGCAGCAGCAGCAAGAGGCCCCATTAAGAAAAGCATGCCTCTAGTTAAGAACAGTTTCAGGTTAAGAACGGACCTCCGGAATGAATTAAGTTCATAACTAGAGGTACCACTGTACAGTACACTGAAGAATATTATCTTCATCCAACCCACTCAACCTCTTGGTCCATATTGAGGAGCATCTGTTTGACTGAGGATATGCACAGTTTTCTGCCGATGTTGCTATATAGTGAAATATGGTATTTTAATGCAATATGTTATTTTTTAATTTTATATTGCAGTCTGTCTCTTCCAGATACATGATGACTCTTTCCTCTCATTTGTTCTTTCATGAACCCACAAATGACTAGCTGAAGAAACCCAACTTATCCTCCTTGGCTAACCCAGTGATTTCCAAGAGTTACATTCCTTTTTACACAAGAATAGCGCATCATGAGATCCAGTTGTGCTTAGATATTAATATATGGCAAATTGGCACCCTGCACAAAAGCATATGTGGCATTTTGATCCAAAACCATATATTCTGACTATGCATTTCATGGTAGGATGTCAAAAGCCTTCATTTGTAAAATCAGATAGCTGGGGAACTCAGGACCAAACTCGGTTTTTATTTTTAAAATGTACATCTTGCCATTCCTCACAAAGGAGCTCAGGGCAGCAACCACTACAGCGATAAAAAACACAATTAAAAATGAAACAAAGCTTGTTAGAAGTGTCTAAAAATTATTAAACACATAAAAACACCTGAAGCAAATTGAAGAAAACATATAACCAAATCTTGTGTCTGGATAGGCTCACTAAAATGGAAAAGTTTTCAGCAGGTGTCTGAAGGAGTGCAGTGGTGCTGCCTGCCTAATGTCAAGAGGTGGGGAGTTCCAAAGTCCAAGAGCTGCCACACTAAAGGAATAACTCTTTGTGAGTCGAGGCCCCGCCTCCTGCTTGGCGAAGAAATAAGACACATGGACACAAGTATTTTAGGTTAATGGGCAAGGGAGATCTCGTGGGCCCGTGGCCTTTTATATCCAGCTAAACCACGCCCGCCCGCCCAGCCGGATTGGCTGGCTGAGGGGCATGACGCGGGCCCAGGGTTCCAGCGACACAGGGGGCCTGCCCATGCCCCCCCCACGAGCATGGGAAGCGATTCCCGCTCACAACCCCTCCCCTCTGGGAAGAGGTGAGGCTTTACAAACAACAGCAGACATCAAAGTGATTGAATCGACATATGTGGGTTATGGCGATTACTCAGGTAAACTGGCCCCAAGCGGTCGAACGCTGTATATTTCCTAGTAATAAAGGTAAAGGTAAAGGGATCCCTGACCATTAGGTCCAGTCATGACCGACTCTGGGGTTGCGCGCTCATCTCGCATTATTTGCCGAGGGAGCCGGCATATAGCTTCCAAGTCATGTGGCCAGCATGACAAAGCCGCTTCTGGCAAACCAGAGCAGCACACGGAAACGCCGTTTACCTTCCCGCTATAGCGGTTCCTATTTATCTACTTGCATTTTGATGTGCTTTCGAACTGTTAGGTTGGCAGGAGCTGGGACCAAGCAACGGGAGCTCACCCCGTCACAGGGATTCGAACCGCCAACCTTCTGATCAGCAATCCCTAGGCTCAGTGGTTTAGCCCACAGCGCCACCTGGGTCCCTCTAATAGCACCTTGAAATCAGCCCAGTGTTATTCCCGCACATCATGTTCCAGCTTATTTATCATCCCTCTCTATTGCCAGCCATCGCTTTGCGTTTATTAAATGAATCGCTTTGCGTTCAATGTTTTCCCCTCCAACGTCCTTCTTCACAGATTCTCCAAGGGGCGAGTCTCGGTTCCATGCTCCTGTGATAACCAGTCAATGGAATCCCTTCAGCACATAGTGTTTACATGCCCTCTGTATAGTGCTGTCCGGAAAAACCTATTGAGTCCATTAGTCCAAACATTCTCTGGACTTCCAGTAGAGACTCATCTTGCCCTATTATTGCAAGATACTGATCTGTTCGTAACTTTGCAAGTGGAAAGATTTTAAACTTCTGTTCTGTCGAAATGGATTGTTACATGAATCCTGAAAGCTTTTACCATATTGTTTTTCCTAATTTTATATTATCTGTAATTATTATATTTTTAATTCTATATTTCTTTCTATTAATTGTAAAGCAAGTATGTTTGCCATGCCTATTTTTATGTGTATATGAGCTTGAAATAAATCATTCATTCAGCCCAGCAGTGAACTGGCAGCCAGGGCAGATCTTTGAGCACAGGTGTAATATTGCTGACAAACCCTCACAATTGTGCTGCAGCATTTTGCACCAACTGCAAACTTCTGGACTAAGTGCAAGGGGAGCCTCGTGTAAATTGCCATGTTGTAATTCAACCTTGACGTGACTAATTCTTTTTAAAAATAAAATAAAATGTGGATGTGTTTGCTGCCCCAGACTCATAGCTGCCAAGTTATCCCTTATTTTAAGGGATTTCCCCTTATGCTGAATAGGCTTCCTCGCGAGAAAAGGGAAAACTTGGCAGCTATGCCCAGACTCCTTTGGGAGGAAAGGCAGGATATAAATTCAACATGGCGTGCTTCCCAAAGAGGTAGCAGCTTAGTCATGGTGGGAACAAGATGCTGCCCTAGATAAGCCATGCGTCTGATCCAGAAGGACTCTTCTTAAATTCAGTGCAGATGAGTATGTCAGAATGTGAATGGTGTAGTCTGGATGCAAAGCTGATTGTCTAAAATACCCCACCATAAAGCAGATGCTTCCTCAGATGAGACTGCCCCATATATTTAGCAAGAAATAGCAGGAATAGAGAAACTTTCTAAACTTATAATCTGCTGCCCAGGTCAACGCCCTCTGCTCCATCCCTTTTGGAAGCAGTTCATAGAACTACGTTTCTGTGTCCACCTCCAGTAATGACAAGCTTTAGTGTCTGACACATGCTAGATGCTTGTTTGTGGTTCCTGTAGCTGGCTGGAGGGGGTTGGTGGGTAGAAATATAAATAAATAAAAATAGCACCGTACCTTTCGCCAAAGCTGCAATTTGCAATATGTAATCTTGAGTTTATTTAAACGATTGTTTCCTTTTTCAGGCTTAATATTTAGCAACCAACAATTTAATGCCTGTGGCAAGGCCAAACAGCTGGGGAGACTTGTCCCTCTGAACGTGTGGGTTGCCACCCCCCTCCAGAAGCACTAGCTTGTCTTACGCCAAATGACAGGATTGAGTTCCTATGCTGAAGGTTCAATGGAGAGCTTCCTAGGGAATTCAGGCAAGCTTGGTCACAGAGAGAGCAATGAATTTGTTGGTTTAGAGTTCCAGGATGATTTCCATCCTGATGTCCTTGTTTGACTGCCCTCTCTGTCCTTGAAAGCTAGCACTGTATGTAGTAGAAGGTTTAGAATTCTAGTTTTGGATTGCTTCTAGGAGCTCCTTAGAACATCATTCTGCAAGGAATGTCAGCTGTGCTTGGAGACTCTCATTCATAAAGATTTATTTGGGGCCTAGAATGAGCCCTGGCTCTTGGTTCTGAAGCTGAGTTCTCCCGATGTATGCTATAATTACCACAATAACGGTACAGTTGACAAGGGAAGCTGCAACTAAATGTTGCTGTGCTACTGTTCAAGTTTCTAGCTTGCAACTGAAACGAAAGCCACACCTGCGGAGTCCATGGAAGTTCCTAGCTCACGGCTTAAACTTAGCCACTGTGCCACTCCAGGACCCACTGTTGTACTAAAATCTCCTAGCACCCTTGCCAACAAATTTGGGATGTTGCAGCACATTATTGGAGCATGCAATACTTCCATTTTGGTCAGCAAAACGTTTGGAGACGGCACAGTTAAAAAATACTTTCAATAACAATATTTGATGTGTTCCGGACATAGTTATAAGCCTCTGGGTTCTCCTAGATCTAAAGATATGGAACCAAATTATAGCCGCCGTCCTCTTTAGGCTTCTGATCTGAGATCAGAGTTTTCAGCATCTTTAGCAAATTTAAATAGTTTGCAGTCTTGTGCTTTTGACCATTTATACTGGTCAGAGTCCAGAAGAATTCTAAGCATTAACTCGGTCATACCCCAACTAATATTTTCTCAGTTGGATAAACTGTGCTACACACTGATAGTTCTTGTTTCAAGTACACCCAATTTTCTGCGTTAACCAGATCCTACTTATTCCCGAGCTCCATCCTGGATGCCTGTGGCTTTTATGTTATGCAGACATTTGCTGAGCACAGTGTCAATGAAAGCCTTTCTGATAACTCACACCAGCCTAAATAGAATGTAACAGGGCTGCTAAACCTCCATGTGGATGGAAACTAAGGGCAGAAAAATTGCCACTAATCCTTTGCGGTGCTTGCTAATATGGGGTTGGATGCAGACAAAGAGTTGTACCCAACTTAGTTCTACCCAGACTAGATCTACTGATGTTAATGGCCTGGGGTTATTTCTGTCCATTAGTTTCATGAATCTACTCTGAATATGTCCAGCGTTGGCTACAACCCAGTTTTAGTTGGACATAGTTTCTATTTAAACCATTGGAACTTATGGGACTAATGTCCCAATGAAAGCAATGGGAACTAAGCGAGCTTAGTTTGGATCCAACCCATAGCTTGAAAAGAATATGCATCAAAAAGAAAATTAGTCCTTGCATGTTCTTTAAAAAAAATGAACTGGATGCCATCAAAGACCTGAGATCCAGCATTCTTTGGGGGGATTTCCTTCTCCATGACAGAGATTCATGGCTACCACTTTATACAGAGAACTATCGTGAATATGAGAAGCAAACATAGCCCTGATGCTCTATAACAGGCATCCCCAAACTTTGGCCCTCCAGATGTTTTGGACTACAATTCCCATCTTCCCTGACCACTGGTCCTGCTAGCTAGGGATCATGGGAGTTGTAGGCCAAAACATCTGGAGGGCTGCAGTTTGGGGATGCCTGCTTTATAAGAACCAGCCCAGCTCCCAAATCCACAGTTGGTCAATACCTTGATTGAGGCAAACCAAAATATCTCAGAAGTATGGCTAGCTTCTGAGTCTTCCAGAACTCCTCACCAGACAAGATGTTATATAAAGCAAGGGTAGTGGTGGTGGTGAGGTGGGACCAGGAAAAATAATTTTTTAAACTAGAAAAATACAAAAAATAAATAAATTGGCTGGGTAAGGTCAGTGTGTCACCTCATTTCCAATATGGAGATTCCAGGCTGAACAATTCCCTCTAAGATGCTACATATATCAGCTTGTTGTAGTGGTTGTTGTTGTTTAGTTGTTTAGTCATGTCCGACTCTTTGTGACCCCATGGACCAGAGCACGCCAGGCACTCCTGCCTTCCACTGCCTCCCACACTTTGGTCAGACTCATGTTCGTAGCTTCAAGAACACTGTCCAACCATCTCGTCCTCTGTCATCCCCTTCTTCTTGTGCCCCCAATCTTTCCCAGCATCAGGGTCTTTTCCAGGGAGTCTTCTCTTCTCATGAGGTGGCCAAAGTATTGGCGCCTCAGCTTCACGATCTGTCCTTCCAGTGAGCACTCAGGGCTGATTTCCTTCAGAATGGATAGGTTTGATCTTCTTGCAGTCCATGGGACTCTCAAGAGTCCCCTCCAGCACTATAATATCAGCTTACAAACCAGGCATTTTGGGATAAAGATGCAATGGTGACTCCCTATCTCTGAAAAATTAAAGTGTGACTTGCAGACCGATTCCCTCCCCGCAAGGTAAGTGAAGCCAACCATGCAATTCTCAGAATGTAGCCTTCAATATTTGAGGTATTTGTGTAACTCTTTGCTTGAAGTTGAAGGGACTGAAAACTCATTCACCCTGGCCCCATACATATTATTCGGTTCATGCATGAAAGCTAAGGTTGCAATCCTGTACCCACCTCCCTGAGAATATGCCCCCATTGGGAGTAGGCATGTATGGAATTGTGCTTTATGTGCTGCGATACAAAACATGACTCACCTAACTAAACACATGTGCAGACACCAACACAAAAGAGGGAGAAGAGGACAGAGGGGGGAAGGAAAGAAAGAGGAAATGAAAAAGAATTAGGGGAAAATGGGGGAAATGATGGGTCACTTTAAAATGATCTATATATACATAAACATAAAGGGAAAGTACAGAACAATTCGTTCCTGGTAAAGAAAATGCACAGCTTTTCTTCTGTCATGGAATTACAGTCTTTGATTGGCAAAGCTCATGCGAGGACAGATTTTAAAAAAGAACAGGGTGGAAATACAATCCCCATATGAGCTCGGTTTGTCATTCAAAAAGCCTCAAACATTATGTAGCAGCAAACATCTCTATTCATCTCCTAACCACCTAAAAACGTGCCTAAGCTAGTATCATAATACCGTCAATTAGGGTTTCTTCCTATGGCCTTAATTGTATGAAATCAGTGCCATGGAAGGCTAGGACATCCCAGCTGAATGGCATGATATAGGGGTAAGACTGGGAATTTGGAAATCCTTTATCTCAGTAACGGCAGCCTCCTGATCTACCTCTCCAAACCAGGACATGGTGGATTTCGGCATAGGTTTAGCACCTGTGCTTCTGTGGGGATGTCTTGAAAAGACTGATCTGTACATCACTGTTCCTAGAAAGAAATATCCCTAGAACATTTCCGCAAAGGGACTTCAAAAGGAGGCTGCAGTGTGAAATTGCTGAATTATAATGCATCAAGTGTTCAGTGTTATCACTTGGAGATCAAACTGGGAAACCTTTGGTTTCTAGGCATGGATCTGTGATATTTTTCTCTTTTTTCCTGCTGCTTTCTCTGGAGTAACTGGAGAAATTTCTCTCTCTCTCTCTCTCTCTATGAGAAGCACTGCTCCAAGTTTTGGCTTAAAACTGGTCTCAAAATCAGTCCCGATTCCTTGTGCTTAACTGGTTTGCAGAGAGAAGGAAAAAGGTTCTTTAGCATGTGCTGGCTAAGCATTATGTGCCACTAGATAAAATATTTTTACTCACCTATTCAGGACATCTGTGTTCAAGGCTGCAGCTGTAGGATGTTTCACCAGAGTGTTCGTGCAAGTCTTTTGGGGTCCAGAATCGACCTCTTAGTCCCACTTTTGCTCAGCAGATAAGGGGATCATGTCTCCACCTACCATGGGCCTCTCTGGTTTTCATACCACCAGTCCCAATGGTCACCAGCGGGCACTGCTACCCACCCCTCTGCACAGAAACAGTAAATACGGTTCACTCATGGAGTGGGTAAACAGGATGGTATTGTGACAAGGACCAGTGGCGGAACTTCATGCTCCGGCATCAGGGGCGGAGAGCAGGTGGGGGGCGTGGCTGGTGTGCATTCCAGGGGCGTGACGCAGATCCTGGGGGCGTGGCACGTCGTCTGCAGGGGTGTGGCATGCATCTTGGGGGTGTGGCACACCGCCTGCGGGGGCGTGACACCCAATGTGGGGAGGGCAGCTGTGATGGCACCCCACCAGGAACGTGGTGCCCGGGGCGGTGCGATCCCCCTGCCCCATGACAAGGACATCATTGTATGAATGCTGCACATAACCTGCCCTGCATGGACAGCACCAAGTCTACAATAAACTACTGGATGACAGTGTCCATATCTCGTTTAATGGGATGTGTTTTAATGGGATAAGCAGGAAACCCTATGACTATGAATGGATCATAGAACTGTAGAGTTGGAAGGGACCCTGAGGATCATATAGTCCAACTCCCTGCACTGCAGCTGTCCCAAACGGGGATCAAACTTGTGACCTTGACATTATGAGCACCGTGCTCTAAAAAGCTGACCTGCCCAAGGTACTCGGTCATCTAGAAATAACACCAGCAAATCGGAAGCATGCTACTGACAGGTGCACAACATGAGAGAAATCAGTTCTATGTCCGTTTTTCATCTTCATTAGCTAGTTTGCAGGCATCACAAGGCATCTGCAGTTGGTGAAAGGGAAGAGAAAACATCACAGATACAAAGAGCTTGTTGTTGTTGTTGTTGTTGTTTGTTATTTATACCCCGCCCATCTGGCTGGGTTTCCCCAGCCACTCTGGGCGGCGTCCAACAAATACATTACAATATCCAACAAATACATTACAATACAAAATACATTAAAATATCACAGATTAAAAACTTCCCTAAACAGGGCTGCCTTCAGATGTCTTCTAAATGTCAGGTAGTTGTTTATCTCCTTGACCTCCGATGGAAGGGCATTCCACAGGGTGGGCGCCACTACCGAGAAGGCCCTCTGCCTGGTTCCCTGTAGCTTTGCTTCTCGCAGTGAGGGAACCGCCAGAAGGCCCTCGGCGCTGGATCTCAGTGTCCAGGCTGAACGATGGGGGTGGAGACGCTCCTTCAGGTATATAGGACCGAGGCCGTTTAGGGCTTTAAAGGTCAGCACCAACACTTTCAATTGTGCTCGGAAACGTGGTACTGGTGGTGTCAAAATTCCTTCCAAGATGGCCTGTTTTCTACCCAAATATCATTTTAAGTTTGGGGAGAAGAATTCCATGGGGGGGGGATGCAGAGTAACCAAGCAAATTTCATTCCACACACTTGGGGGGGGGGGGGGAATCCTGAGATGACAGGTTTCTTGTTTCAACAATCAATCAAAATTTTATTGCATTAGCCGGTTGGCCATAGCACATAAAAGGACCTACCGCTATAATACAGAGAATGTATCAAATACACTTGCAAAACAGCAAATATAAAAAGAAATTCCGGCACTCAGACCCAGCCCTTTCTTTTCTGCAAGTTTGAAAGGAAAATAAAATTAGAAGGGATTCGGACTTCCCCACTGGGCAGGAAATCCATTTTTATCTACTCCACTACAAACGGGTCTTTTTGGAGAGAGGAGCCAAAATCAAGTGCCCAGAAAAAGCCCACAAATGACTATTAGGCATGCAGCAAATGAATGGTATATTAAAAAGAAATTGCCAGGGTTTCTTGTCTCAGCAAAATAATCAAAGCCTTCGGAAAATTGCCACTGTGTAGTGTGTGAGGGGGAAAGCAAGAGAGACAGAGAGAGAACGAAATGAGATCACTGTTACATTGCATAACAGTGTTCAAAACTTTCAAGCAGAAATAGTGGCTTTAGTGTTAAAAAAAATTAAAAATACCCTCAACCCTACAACTTCCTGTACAGGCAACTCGCCATTTATGTGTGTCTACATTCTGGGGCCCTGCATGCATAATTGAAATGAGTGTAAGTGGGTAGCACCCTCTAGATGCCTGTTTTTACCTGCTCTCTCTCTCTCTCTTTTATAAGTTTATCTCCCTCTGGATCACCAGAAAAGCCTGCCACAATACAGCTTCCCACCCAACAGCTATCGAGCGGGGTAGCGCAGCAGGAGTGAGAACTCCTGCACGCCACTTTGGAGCCCTTAGGTTTTTTAAAAAGCTTTTAAAGCATTTATTTATTGACTTTTGGCTCACTGGCGTCCTCTTCAGGCTCTTGGGAGGGTCTCCTCATGAGCCATGAGGACTTTCTAGCTCTCTCCCACTGCTTCCGGTTTTGAATTATTTATTTTCTTTGCACATGCGCGTGGTTGTGTGCGAGATCACGCGCAAGTGGGGAGTTGCCTGTACTAGTAAGTAATGGTATATATATATATGACTTGCAGTGGGATGTTATACTGCGGTTGCAGGAGTGTTCTCGCTAGTGTGGCAGACTGATTCAGCAAAGCAAATCTTTGGAACTCAAGTTGACAACTTCTTTAGATGAGGTGATTGGCTAGATTTCCCTTCCTCTCAGAATCCCCCGCTAAACAGGTCCCCCATCCCATCACTCCACACGTTTGCACAACTTGACAGGCTTTTAGCAGTTTCTTTTCAAGAGTCAGTGTTGGTTGATTAATGAAGTGTCTGGATACTCCTATTATTTCGGCCTTGCTCCGTATAAAGTTATTCAGCATAAAAATTGTCCAAGAAGCACTTAATTCCAAACACTTTTGCATTTTCTCCTCAACACATTTGCAGATGTTCTTCCCTGGTGTGTTTGTTTTCTATTTGCTTTGTTCTCATAATTTAACTTTCAGCGTCGACTAATAAGCAGTGTGGTGCAGGAAGAATTCAGAAGTGGACCAAAATCTGGAAATAGTTTCCATTCTATTTTGGAAAACAATTGATGTCTCAATAGCCTTCTCAGAACTGGTGTTCGCCTTAAACGTTCGTTACGTCTGAAACAAATTCAGAGCACATAATATTCCAGGGCCATCCCGCAAAATAGGTGCATTTCACAATTGTTGGCCAGGGATAAAAAGCAATGAAGAAATGGAGCTGGGGTCTGTTTTAGATTTGTCCAGTAGCGGTGATACAATTGCACAGTGGGGAAGGTGACCCAGCATAACTCTTCCTTTCAGTTCCACCTAAACAAATATGTGTCATTAGCACTCTACTACCCCAGCCTCCCAGAGTGGCTGGGGAAACCCAGCCAGATGGGCGGGGTATAAATAATAAATTATAAAATTATTATTATTATTTTATTATTATTACTGTATCTGAAGCATTGTGTGAGGCTGATTAACTCTACACAGAGACCTGTAAGTGATGGATCAATTTGTCATTCTTATTTATTTAAATTTAAATTATATACCACTTAATGACGAAATAGGCTCCTGAGCCTACTGCTGCCAAGATATATTTCTGTTTGCCAACTGATGTTTGGGAGGAGGGCAGAAAAATGGGGTACCAAGCAGCTCCCAGTCATAGTTTTCTTTTCCTTGTCTTTTTTTCTTATCCTATTTCTTATTATTATTATTATTATTATTATTATTATTATTATTATTATTATTATTATTTCATCTGGAACTCACATAAACTCACTTCCAGCACCTCTCACATGGGCAGCATTGCCATTATAGGAGAACATAGGAGGAGTTTGTGGTGAGTTCCAGCACCTCTTTTTCTAGAAATATAGCACTGATTATTAATATTATTATTTGAATTTGTTAGTCACTTGATCTGGCCCAGGGCAACCCAAAGTGACTTACAACCAAACCAAACAGACTCCACATAGATACATTAAAGCCAAGAGGAAAGAGAATTACATTAAAAATATCCCACCCTCTTTTAAAAGGTTACAGGTAGTTAACAGCCAAAGGCCTCATTATAAAATTTTTGCATGGTTCCTAAAGATATGTAATGAAGGCACCAGGAGAGCATTCCACAAGTGGGGGCCACCCCCGAAAAATCCTGTCCTCGTGTTGCCACCCTCTGGACCACTTGGTGAGGAGGCACACAAAGAGGGGCCTCAGAGGATGATCACAGGGTCCGGGTAGGTTCAAATGGGGAGAGGAGATCTTGAAGTACTACTACTGCGGTCCTGAGCCATTTAAGGCTTTATAGATCAAAACTAGCGCTTTGAATTGGGCCCAAAACTAATTGGCAGCCAGTGCAGTTGGGCCAGGACTGATCATTTTGATCATTTTGCCCATGCACACTGAACAGGGGGGGGGGGTGACACATACCACCAACCGTCTACACCCATGAAACGTAATTTGGCTGGCTCAGCCATTGTTACCTGGGCTTCTCTACTGGAGAAAATGAGCAGCAGAACAAAACCTACACTTTTTTAAATAAAAAAATAAACCTCAGCTCTAGCATCTCCTTCTTTCTGATTGTAAAATGGTGACACCCTGAAGTGTGTTAATCTGTGAATAGATAGCATATGTGGCTAGCCCTGCTCTGCGGCCGGGGACTTGGAAGCGCACGCACGCCTCAAGTATTCACCTCAAATGAACAGAACATGTTGTGCAGCCTCCATCCCCAAGCGCATAACCCATCTGCCCCACCTGACCTGCGAGTCCCTGTTTTCAGATCCCACCCATCAGTCAACATTTTCTTACTGGCAACCTTAGGTGGAAACGTCCAAACCAGGCCTGATACTTCATGAAAGTTCTTCGCTACATTTTACTACTTCTTGTCTTTTCTAATGCCAGTGACAAATTAGCTACTGAAGCAAGGCATGTGTTTAAAATTATACGCTCGTATATCAACCTTGTTGCCGAGCCGTTCCTTTCTGCAGGCCCATACAGAATGTTACTATCATGTTTCTTCATTAGAAATGTTCCAGAAAACAACACCACCTCTCTCTCCTCTGCTGCTCTTTCCTTCTACAAACAATAATTGAAAAGTTTTCTGCGTAGGCTCGAGGGGACTTACCTCCCTTTATAGCAGCACCTCACAACTTCCATCATAAATCGTTGTATTGATACAAGGGACCTTGAACCAACATATAACATGGACCGTATACCTCTTGGTTGCCAAAGTAGATGAAGAATGCAAAAAGCAATTACCAGACCCTCCAAGTGTCCCTATTTTCCGGGGACAGTCCCAGATTTACAGAAGCTGTCCTGATTTCTGATTTGACCCCGGAATGTCCCGCCTTTCCTTGTTGTTGTTTAGTCATTTAGTCATGTCCGACGCTTCGTGACCACATGGACCATAGCACGCCAGGCACTCCTGTCTTCCACTGCCTCCCGCAGTTTGGTCAAACTCATGTTCGTAGCTTCGAGAACACTGTCCAACCATCTTGTCCTCTGTCGTCCCCTTCTCCTAGTGCCCTCAGTCTTTCCCAACATCAGGGTCTTTTCCAAGGATTCTTCTCTTCTCATGAGGTGGCCAAAGTATTGGAGCCTCAGCTTCAGGATCTGTCCTTCCAGTGAGCACTCAGGGCTGATTTCCTTAAGAATGGATAGGTTTGATCTTCTTGCAGTCCAGGATGCCCCTATTTTCACTGGAGAAATGTTGGAGGGTATTGAGTTATCTGACCCCCAAGCCATCTGAAGGCACCCCTCTATAGGGAAGTTTTTTCCAAAAAAATGTTTGATGTTTTATTATGTTTTTATATATGTTGGAAGCTGTCCAGAGTGGCTGGGGCAACCCAGTCAGATTGGTGGGGTATGAATATTATCATTATCATTATCAAATAGAACATCCCTTTTTTCATCAGAGAAATGTTGGATGGTATGCAGATGTTGTTGTGCCCCAGCCAGCATGACTAGTGGTCAATGATGATGGGAGTTGTAGTCCAATAACTTCTGAAGCATCATAGGTTTCCCCATTCCTGCTGCAGAAGAGCCATTGGCCATTTTAGCCTTCCAAAGTGGCCAGATCCTAGAAGACTAGAGAAATGTAATGATTTCTTGGAAACATTGGGATTATTTAAATGGTGCTACGGAATCAATACGCAACCACAGGAGAAGCCATAATGCTTTTCCCATCGTGGTTGTATCTTGATTCCACCATGCAGGGATCCCCTGTTTAAGAGCAGATAATCAGAAAAAGGTGGGGGAATTTCAGTGATATACTCTTATCAAAAGAAGATCAACCTCATTTGTTTAGATAAGCCTACCCAGACATGTAATTTAATTATGTTCATTTGTTTTTCTTATTTAAAAAATCTGTAGGTTTTATCTGCATTTTGGTAATGTCTACTGTTTTTAAAGTCTGCTGTTATTGCTTTGAGTTGGATTTTGAAACAAAAGGAGACACATGTGAACTAACTTACACTCCAGTCCAGTCCAGCAGCAGCATTTTCAACCAGCTGACGTTTCTGAATATTCTTCAAAAACATTCAAAGGGATAACGCTTGTTTGATTTGCATAATGTATACATGTCGCAGAATTCAGTTGTTGTTTTTCCCCTTGGCACAGATTTTGGATTTACCTTGCTGCAGAATTTCAAAATGAATTACAGCAGAGTCCTACATGTGAGTACAGAATAGAATTAAGAAGCAGTAGAGGATTCTTGCTATTTCAGAAAGTGAGAGTTCTTTATTTTCTCCTAGCTGTGGTGGTGGGAAGCTAGAGGAGGGACCCAACTCAGGGTGCATTAGCCACAAGATTTGACCAGAAAGTCTCTCTTTCCCAGAAGGAAGGCAGTTTTATTAACAACTAGCTCCTTGTTCTTTTTATGTTGGAGCATAGTGATTCCATTGAGTTTGCTGCAGAAAGGTTTCTCTTCCTCTGTTTTCGTGCTGGACCACATCTGCCCTGACTTGCAAATCCTAAACCTCAATGTCTTACTTCAGAAGGTTGCGTAGGGATAAACTAACATTTCAGGTCTATTGACTTTCATTAGAGGGGGTGGGAAATGCTTGATGGTATGTTCTAACTAGGAAAGTTGCTGTTTTATTTTTATCTTTTTGCTCTGGAGCTATATTAAGGGTGGCAGGACGGCTGGACAGAGCAAGACACATGTCTCCAAAGTATTTCAGCCATAGCTTCTAGATTGTCTAAGGAAGTGAATATAAGAAATATTGAAACAGCAATATGTCTGTCTGAATTTGGGACTTCAACACAATGCTCAGTGAAGAAGCTCCCTGGGGTTTGTATTCAATGTTAGTCCTATGCAGAACAGATACATTGAAAATAACAGAAGTCATGTGTCCAATTTTTTTTTTAATTCAAAGAAACAGAGCCTATTCCTCATAGAACAGGAAAGTGAGAGCATCTTGGTGGATCATGGGAAAAACCAAGCAGAATCTGGTAGATCTGGAGTGGAGCCAGAATTAGGTGGGACTGGAATAATGTCAGTAGCACGATGCCTTTCTCAGTCTGTCTCGGTGGTTTACTGGCTTTTCTTATCTATAGGAACCTGTGCTGTCCAAATATTGTTGGACTCAACAGCCTTAGCCAGCATTGCCAACGGTGATAGGAGCTCACAACAACATATGGAAGGACATAGGCTACTCAGCCCTCAGCCCAGTATACCTGAAGGAGCGTCTCCACCCCCCATCATTCAGCCTGGGCACTGAGGTCCAGCTCTGAGGGCCTTCTGGCAGTTCCCTTCCTGCAAGGAGCGAGGTTACAGGCAGAGGGCATTCTAGGTAGTGGCGCCCGCCCTGTGGAATGCCCTTCCATCAGATGTCAAAGAAATAGACAACTATCTGACTTTTAAAAGGCACCTGAAGGCAACCCTGTTTAGGGAAGTTTTTAATGTTTGATGTTTTATTCTGGTTTTATTTCTGTTGGGAGTCACCCAGAGTGGCTGAGGAAACCCAGCCAGATGGGTGAGGTATAAATAATAAATCATCATTATTGTTGTTTATAGGGATGGGGAGGCAGTCCTTGGATGATGCCACCTCCCAAGAAGACACCCCTGCACTGCTGGAAAAGGTCTGCTCCGTACCTGAGGGCCTCCCTGGCTGTTGCTGTTGCCCACCTTGAAGCCCTCCTGGCTTTGCTATGTTTCCCCAACCATGATGCTGAAAATCTAGATTGCAGAGGAGAATCTTTCTCTTCTGTGGCGACAAATCACATCTCTCTCTCTCTCTCTCTCTCTCTCTCTCTCTCTCTCTCTCTCTCTCTCTCTCTCTCTCTCTCTTTTATTGGAATGTAGAAAAGGGAAAGGGGGAAAAAAACACAATGGCCAGAACTTTAGTCCACCACCTCTTCAGAAAGATATCCTTCCTGGAACTTTGTGGGGGTGGTTGGCCTCTGTTTGCCTTCCTTTATGACTTATGAGCCCCATGATGATGATGATGAACTATGCTACATGAGGCATTTAACTTAATAAAGACATTTCACCTAAATAAACCTTAACTTAATGAAGTTCAAATAAAGTAAAACTTTGTTTAACCAAACCTAATGCAACTTTATTAAAAACTCCCAACTTTCATAAAGGCCTTTAACTTTTCTTTCTATTTTACGGTATGTTAGAGCTATGCCGGTAAAACCTACATCAACAAAAAGATGCAAGTTTTGCTTTTGTTACTGGAACACGAAGACTTATCAGAAGAGTCCTGCTGGATCAGAGCAAAGACTTGTCTAGTCAAGCATCCTGTTTCCCACAGTGGCTAACCAGATGCCTCTGGGAAGTTCATAAGTAAGCCTTCTCCTGCTATGGATCCCCAGCTGCTGGTATTCAGCGGCATGCTGCCTCTTAATACTGTGCTTCCATTCAATGACCGTAGCCAGGGCAAGCCCAAGACATTGTGACACCTGAGGCGAACCACAGAAGTAAGTGAGTGAAAATCTACATCAGGAGCAAGGGCGGGAATCAAATCAACCTCACCCAGTGGTTGAACTGGGAATCGAAGGTCGTCATGAGATGGGAAGGGGTGTGCTTGGAATCACACCAGGTAGGTGCAAAGTCCAAGAAGCCCCAGAGGGCAACCCCCGCCATTTCCTCCCTATGGGTGGGAAGAGACCAGCAGCACCTCCTACTCACTGAGAGGCCACTGTAGAGGTGGCATGGGAGGAAAGGAGCTGCAGAGTGTCAGGAGTATGGGCAGGAGTCAGGCTCTGGGGCCTGCAGTGCTTTGCAGGACTGGGGCCTGCCTCAGCTTGTGCTGGAGAAGCAAGGAGTGGCCACACAGGTGAAGGCCTCAGCTTGTGCTGGAGAAGCAAGGAGTGGCCACTCAGGTGAGGCCACTTGATACCTCACTGCACCTGGTGGCAGGAGCTGGGAGGGATAAAAGCTCAGCATTTCCCTTCAGCTCTTTGCCACAGCAACGCTATCCCTGCCTGGGTGCATCTGGCCTCTTGATCCTTGCTCCTTGGACCCTCGCCTTGCCGATGCCTTGCTCCTTGGACCCTCGCCTTGCCGATGCCTTGCTCCTCGACCCCCAGACCTTTGCCTCTGCCTTGCTCCTTGACCCTGCGACTGCCTGCTGCTGGACCCTCAGCCCTGCACCTACCTGTTCCTGCTTCTACACCACCATCTTGCCTCTGGTCCTGACGTCCTCAGCCAGGGCTTCAACCGCCCGCCGACCGGACCGTGACACAGAGGAGGCAACAGATTCAGACTCCAAGGAGCTGGTGGCAGCAGGTGATGCATTCCTTGGACTCGAAGGCCAGACCTGCCACCCCTGTGGATCCTGCTGCCTGAGGTGGTCACCTCACCTTGCCTCATGGCAGGCACAGGTTGCTCCCAGATGAGTGTTTTGTTGAGCATTCATTCTGCTTTGTTGATACAAAGGGTGCTTCCAGACTGTCACTATTTGGGGTGGGATTCAGTCACATACCAGCAAAGTCAAGTTGCGCAATTATGGGTGCTTGGGAGCTCTTGCAGAACATAACTGCCCTCACCACCCCACTCCAAAAGCAGACTTTGTTGTGCTAAGGAAAGTAATGAGGAAATGCACTGGGAGGTGTGATGTAACAATTACTGGAGCTTCCCTCAAATAAATCAGAATGAATGCTCAGGGAATAGCCGAGGTTGGCTAACTTCCCCACCAAGTTTTCAGGGAACGTATACATGGTTCACTTTGATAGCATTTATTCTGATTGGTTTGCAGGGAGGTTATATGATGCGGAGTCAAGCAGTTGTTATCCCACATTTTCCAGCACATTTCCCTAGAACTAGCCTTACTGCAAAAGTCTGGCTTTCGAAAATAAACCTGTTTTTGAGGGTCCAATGATAAATGGTTCCACTTCCAGCCTCATGGATTCTTATGGGCAAGAGAAATGCACCTGGAATGCACAGGGGGAACTGTGCACCTTCATCGCTCAGGACCAAAGAAGCAATTGTGTTATTTATCCTGAGGGTTGTCAAACCAAGGGTCTATCCGCCTTAAGTCTATGTACCCTCGCTGGCAAATGGTCTCAAGCAAATGTCCATCTGAGCTCTAGCCTACTTATATTGAGACCCTTTTTACCAGAGGTCCCAAACACTGAAGTCTGGGTTTTCTTTATGTGCAGCCTCTTCTGAACTAGACCTGTGACCAAACTCTTATTCACAATTTCCTATGGACTACAGTGGAACCTCGGTTTACAACTACCTCTGCTTATGAATGCCTCCGTTTACGAACGCCGCGGACCCGGAAGTGTTTACATCCGGGTTCCGCGGCATCGGATGCGCAGATCACTTCTGCGCAGCTAGCGCATGCGCAAAAGCGATATGCGCAGTGGCGCTCTATCGGCACTTCACGCACGCGCAAAAACTTGCCTTCAGGGAGCGAATGCCTCCATTTACGAATGCCTCCGTGGAATGGATTGTGTTCGTAAACCGAGGTTCCACTGTATTCTATTTACATCTCAGCCTACCATCGAAAGACAAGCAATTAAGACCATCCAAGTGTCCCAATTTTTAGTCTTGGATTTTCAGAAGCCATCCTAGTTTCTGATTTGATCCTAGAATGTCCCGCTTTTCCTTAGGATGCCCTTGTTTTCACCAGAGAAATGTTGGAGGGTATGGTAGGGTGTCCCTATTTTCATCGGGAGAAAGTTGGCAGATATGGAATAGGACACCCCTATTTTCATTGGAGAACTGTTGGAGGAAGCATTTCTGTTTTCATCAGAGAAATTTTGGAGGGTATGGAATAGGATGTCCCTATTTTAATTGGAGAAATGTTGGAGATATGGTATCTAGTCCCCATGTTTGCATCCCTTACAGCAGGATCCATTGAAGATTTGGGTGTGAATGGCAGTGAGGGCTTACAGCAATTGTTTGATCAGGACGGCTATCTCTTACAGAGCAAAGGGAGCACTGTGCTTCTTTTCAACTCACTGTGGAAGATACTTCATAGTATAAGGAACCGTTACCTGCACAAAAAGGACACAGAAATGAAACAATTAACAAGAGGCCGAAACACCCTAAACAATGCAAAAAGCAGGCCTAGCTCTTTCCCTCTGTAAAACTGGTGTCTATTGTAGGAGGTATGTAAATGGACTGAGGGCTCTTTTTGAAAGGCCACAGAGTGTATGAATAGACTTATTCATTTCAATGGAACTTTTGTACGCTCCAGGGCTGGGAGGCAGTGTTCCAGGTAGAAAATGCGGGGAGTATCCTGTTTTATATTTAAGTATTTATTTAATCTTCTATCCTACTTTGGCGACCTGAACTAGGCACCGATAAACACAGCTCTCTCTCTCTCTCTCTCTCTCTCTCTCTCTCTCTCTCTCTCTCTGTGTGTGTGCGCGCAAGTATGCATGCATGCATCTAGAACTATAGATCTAGAAGACAATATTACTCTTTAGGGCAAAGGCAAGACAGAGATTGTGACACACACACACACACACACACACAATTTGGGAGGTCCTTAGCAATACATAGCTATAAATCACCCCTGCCCCCCCCCAAAAAAATAAAAAGAGCAGGCACAGCTTTATTTATTTAGAAATTGTTTTAACTTCTCTTGATCAAAAATAACCCCAGAGTGTGTAATTATTCATATGCTTTTTATTTATTTATTTTGATATTGAATTTGAGCAATCTTCTTTGTTTTCTAGATAGGGCTAGGTCTGGCCAAGAGATAAATGTTTTCTGGTTTTGTAGATGGGGAGGAGACCTAAATTTCCCAGTATTGTGCCATATACTCTAAGCCCGTGCTCAACATAGCTGCCAAGTTATCCCTTTTTTACAGGGATTTTCCCTTATGCTGAATAGGCTTCCTCGCGAGAAAAGCGAAAACTTGGCAGCTATGGTGCTCAACCAGGGCAAAGGGGTTCAAGATTCAAACACCCCATTAATTTCACTTCCTGTTTGGAGAAACAGACAGACACTGACATCGGTTAGCTGGGCTAGTGTGATGCGATGCCATGGAATGTTTGTGAATATTCCAATTTCACAAAGCACAAAGCAATCAGAATTGCAAGCGCTTCAGCTTTTTACTTCCATCAAGCAGTCCCACTCCCATTTTCATCCCCCCCGCTCAGTTTGGTCTCCCTATAGTATAGGGGAAATAAAAGCTCCTTTCTAGTTTCCTTTCAGAGTTTTAGTCTTCCCTATTCTTTTGTGCGTGGCAGTGTGAGGTTTCATATGTGCGAATTTTCACATACACACCTATGGCTTCATAACTACAGAATGAAGTGGTTGCTTGCATGTTCAAATGACATAACACGGATGCGTCAAATGCATTCTTCAATGGAACAAGTTCGTTCACTCAGCTGGATCAAGCGATCAAGGGTTGGGGAACTATGTGGCGAAAACGCCTGTGAGAACCAGCTCGAAGGGGGACAATATTTCTCCATATATGCAGAGTGCATTTCCTTTACGATGGGATATTGACCTGCAAAGCTGTAAATGAGATACAGTACAAGGGCAGGCCCTTTGGGTGAGAGAGGAACTGATAATCTCCAATTGAGATAATGCTGGCAGAGTGCAGTGTGAAGGAAGTGGCAGTTCAAACGAATATCCAACAATTCTGCAACCTCTTGGAGCCTTAAAAAGTTCCACACGGGGCATTGTCGAAGGCAGCAGCCTTCTGCCTGTGCTTCATGCCTCAGTGGAAATCCTCGGTGCATGCTGTGACATCACCACACTGCTTGTTTTTCTGCCAATGAGTTACTTCCATTTTATTGACTCCATCTTCTTGGGATTATTTTATTTTATTTTATGCACCGCCCTTCATCAAAAGATCTAAGGGTGGTTCACAGAATAAGATACAAGATTAAATACAAGTAAAGGTAAAGGGACCCCTGACCATTAGGTCCAGTCGTGACAGAATCTGGGGTTGCGGCGCTCACCTCGCATTATTGGCCGAGGGAGCCAGCATATAGGTTCCAGGTCATGTGGCCAGCATGACAAAGCCGCTTCTGGCAAACCAGAGCAGCACACGGAAACGCCGTTTACCTTCCCGCTGTAGCGATCCCTATTTATCTACTTGCACTTTGACGTGCTTTCGAACTGCTAGGTTGGCAGGAGCAACAGGAGCTCACCCCGTTGCAGGGATTCGAACCGCCGACCTTCTGATCAGCAAGCCCTAGGCTCTGTGGTTTAACCCACAGTGCCACCTGCGTCCCATAAAATACAAGTAAATATTACACCAAACCAACAAAACAATACCCCCCCCTTTCCATGGACACATTTAAAAGGCTGTAAGATATTAATCAGCTTCTGCCATGTTTGCCATGACATGCTAGTTCCATCCTAAGTGGGGCGGGGTGTTTAAAAATCCCTTTTCTGCTTGCATCACTGTGTGTTTCGGCAACTTGGTCGTTCCTGTGCTCTTCATGGCGATAACTGTATTTTATTTTGCTTGCCAAAACGAAGGCTGCATTCTTTTGCTGCAGCACTCTTTAGCCCCGAGCCCCTTTTGTCAAGACAAGTCAGAACATCCATCTGAGCACTGAAAGGATATTCAGGAAATGGGAATAATTTCGGCTAATCGTGAACTGAAAACTGCTCAAGCTTAAAAACTGCTTCATATGTACCCCTGGGCTGAACAAAGCAGGCTAGCAAGAAAGAAGAGTGTAACTTAGGTCAAGAGTTAAGGACTATCTTGGAGCAAATTTCGGCTTTTTCTCCACACAAGTATTCCAGTGCCTCGTTCAAAATTGTATCTGACAGGGGGCATAAGATGGCCGACATATCAAGTATACGCAGCCATGAAGTGAGCACTTTATGTTAACTGAAGACACTGCTTATTCTACAGCCCCACCACAAGGTAGGGTTGACACAAACATGCATTTATTCAACTGCTGGTTCAACTGCTGAAATTGCAATGTGGCTATTAAGCAGAAAAGGAAGAGCACAGCTCATTGGCAGAAGCCAAGCTTTGCATGCAAATGAGCTGAGGTCTTGTCATCTCTAATAGACTTCTATCTGGCATCTCTGGATAGGACTGGGGCAGGTGAAATCAGGGACAGCTGCCATTCTTTAGGGTGGACCATGTTGCAGATCACACAGTTTGAAGTGACTGGGTGCATAAGAACGGACTCCTTTTGGAAGAAATTATTGGGTAATTATAATATTCCCAAGTTTTACTGGCAGAACTTTCTTCTAATAGAATTTAAACATAAAATGTACATCAAAAATATCCATACAATGCCCAGCACAGGCTCAGCATCTTAGAAAATATGAAATGATCCAAACAGACCTACAAGCAAAGGTCCCTCTCTCACTCTCTCTCAGCATCCATTCCCCTGGCGCTGTTTTCCTTGAGTGTGTCATTTACATCTTCTGTTCCGTGTGGCATTCAGAGACAGAGTAACAGTTTCCATCCTTTCAAGATGGCGAATTTGCAGCTCAATACCTTTGCCACCTGATCTAAGGTTACAACAGTTTAGAGTAACAGAAAAAAATTGACAGGTAATCATTAAGCTATTAACCCCCGCCCCCAAAAAGTGAACTGAAACACAGTCATCCTTTGAAAATCCTGCTTCTCTGAATTTTGCAATTGTTTTCTCCATCCAAGTAATGTGTACAAAAATGCAAATTATTGCGGTGAAGTGCATAGATATTAATGAATATAGCATTAAACATGATTTATATGAGAAAAATTGCTTTGCAAAAAGTGTATATGAAGCATATGGGTATAATAAAGAGATAAAAAAACTTTTTAAAAAACTTTAGGACTTTTTAAAAAACATCGCAAACAGATAGAGAAATGTCATGAACTGAATTTCATATCAGAAATATCAGAAAAAGTGAGAAGCCAAAATTGGCAGATTTGCCTGTCCCTCCTTTGGTCAGATGAAATTATTCTAGAAAGAGTTTAACTTCAGTATGTTGTGTTCAGTTGGTGCAAAAACAAAACAGGCAGTATCTATTGTTATTGAGATCTGCATTCAGGAGTCAAAAGTGCAGGGCTGCTTCAGATCTTCCCTTAAAAATCCTTTAAAAATTCCTCCAAAAAAAAAAAGTATTCTACAATCTCCTGCCACTTGACATCTCGCTTTGAAATCTGGTAACCTAACAGTAAACATTGCTTCCCTGTCGAGTTCCGGCACCTGAATGAAAATACCTTTAAAAGCTGAGCTTGCCTATAATATTCCGCTTCTTCTAACCCAAATAGTCGTTTGATATATTGCATTCCAGTCTACAGTGGTAACATTTTCCTCTCCAGCCCTGCTCTTAAGCAACTGGGAGGAGGGATGGCCAGGGGAGTGGGGGAGGCTACCAAAATGTGACCACACTTGTAAAATATATTTCACATTGGAGCATAATCCTCTCAGCTACAGAGAACAGTGTGCTGATTTTTAAAGTCTGTTTCCACTCAAGGATTCCAACCTTTCATTTTGCAAAGCCTTCTGGGAATAGCTTTTCCCAGCTCGCATTCCAGTAGCCTTTTTTATTTCCTGTAGCTGTGTCAAAAGCAGTAATAGCGAGTCTCAAGAATGGAACAGGTTACTCTTTCTGTGTTTGTGTGTGTGTGCGCGCGCATGTGTAATATCTGTACCATATGGGTCTGTGTAGGGTTCATTTTTTGAGAGGCGGGGAATCGTGGCAGAGGCTCAGAATGATGCCATTTGCTAATTGCTCTTCCAATTAGTGCGGAGTTTGCACAGGCGAGCCGATTTTACACATTCTTTTCGAGAGCACCCCTTTGATTGTGTCGTGATCAAGTCGCAAAAATTTCTAGAATTGCAAATATTTATAGAACTCTCAGCAGCAACGTCCTTTGGAACGGTGTCAACTCTGGGCACATTGTGTTGCTCACTGTATGCTTTCAATCAGCTCCAGAGAAAGTGCCTAATTTTCCTTTCACCAAGTGCTGCTAGCCAGGCACAGAGTTTGATTATCCAGGGCTTGCGAAGGAATGAACTGGGTGGAGAAAAGCAGTATTTGCAGAAGGAGAAGCAAATTGCCCTTGTCAAAACAGAGGTATGCAAACTGCAGTTGGCCACAGAGGGGCTCATCCTTTAAAATATTTTTTGTTTTCAGGAAATAATTGGCTGGGTGTTCATTTTTTTGCAATAAAAGGGGGAAATGCGACTGCACAAGTTGATACAACCTGAACTTTGAGCTTTGAGTTTTTGCCATTATGAGATCCAGGCTATGTTTTGGTTGAAGAACCCATATGTAGAGTCTCCTTAACCTACTGAAAAGATGATGAATACTACTATATTTGGGCAGACAAGCTGTTGTCTCCCAGAACTTGCTAGACTATATTACTTTTGCTGAATCTATATTTTCTGCTCTGATCTGAAGGATTTTACTCTTTAATAAATGTAACTGTTTAATTCTTACAACTGTATATTTTGTTGCAACCAGGGGTGGGGGGTGGGAGTTTGCATTTCAAGGTAGATCTACATGCAATTTAGTTTGCATTTCAAGGCCGATCTACATAACTCACACTTTCTGGACCGAAACACAGCCATCCTTCAAAATTCACACTTCTCTGACGTTTGCAATGCCGTTTCCCCTCCAGGCAATGCTTCCAAAAGTGCATACACTAGAGAAAGTGTGCGTTAAAATGTATACTAGTGAAAGCAACATACACAATGCAGTACATTAGGAAGCACTGCTTACAAAATCATGTATATCTGTCAAAATATAAATTTAAAATATACTGTATCTATTGAGAGAAATTTCTGCCGAAAAACTGATGAGGTGTTTTTGTGTGCCGAGGTACCAAGACATCCCCCCAATAACTCACACTTCACACAATATTTTAGGTTTAAGGTTTTTGGCATTAATTTGGCCACAATTTTATTTAAATACAACTGAATGTGAGTGGTTGCTTAGGCATTGGTTCTTGTCATCTGTCCCCCGCCTGGGACAGATCTGACTCCCACCAGCCTAGTAGGGGAGCCAGTAGGTAAGCACCCTCTGGGAGAGATCGGGGCAGGGGCCCACACCCTTGACCTCATCCTTCAGATGCTCCCCGAGGCTCATGCGCGGCCCTGGCCCCTAACGGGGATAAACGGACAAACATGTAGAGCCCCAGGATTCCTTTAGAGGAATTCCCCTAAAGGCAGCAGCAACCATGAGGGGCAGGCTCAACCAAAATCCGTACCCCTCCACCATCCAATTTGAACCAATGCCTAACCGCCAACCTTACAAGTTGTGACTTATTGCAGCGTAGTAGGCAAAAACCACCTGGCACCAGCCAATCAGCCAAGTGGCAAAATTACTACCAGGCCCCTGATCCAAAACAGGCGACCCCATGAGAGGCGCAGCAAGGTCAATGCAAGAACGCCTAAAATTAGAGGAGGGTGGGCGGGAGATTCGTTGCGAGCAGCAAAAGTGGAAATGAAAGCTGCTCGCTAAGCATATATAGGGTAAGGCTGTCAACCAATCATTTGCTACATGCAAATTTCCCCAGCAACAGCACACCCATCAATCACACATGTGGCCATCCAAACTGACCCACCTCTCCAACCCTGGGATGTCTTGTTAACCCTTCCGCAACCCATGCTCTCCTCTATGGGGAGAACCTGCTTTGTGGGTTGGTGTTTTTTTGTTTGTTTTTTTGTTTTGTTTTGTTTTTTTGAAAAATCACAAATTTCTTTGGCAATGTGGGGAACTTGAGTCTAGGGTTGGAAAAATGAGAAATGGAGAGAAACCAAACTTGACATCCATTCCCCGAGAACAGGTAAGGTGAAGGACAGCTCAGAAATTTTATAAGCAAACAAACAAACTCCCACCAGCCCCGGCCAGCTGGTCAGGGATGGTGGAAGCTGTAGCAGCATCTAGAATACCACAGGTTCTCCACTCCTGAGCGATATAATCGGCTTGCTTGGTATTATGCTAAAAAGAACGTCAGAAGTATGGGGATGCTGAGGGCACTGCAACAAGCCCAGCATGTGCAGCCCAGAGGCTATAATGTTATAGGCTGGGAAGTGCCTGGTCTGTGTCTGACAGAGACAAAACTAATAACTGAGCCAGCGTTTGATTTGCTGCGAAGTATATTTGTCATTTTGCTTGCAAAGCCAGGAGGAAGCAGGGCTTACCCAGGGGCAGACAGACATGCTATGCACTCTCTTTCTTTTTATATTCCATCTGTCTTAACTTTTAAAAACCACTCAGACTGCCTCAAGAACTACTCCTTTTGTAACAAGCGAAGGAGATAAGACAGAAAACCGACCAAAGTGAACATGTAAATAAATGTCACATTGGAAAGGGGCGGGGGGATATTCTTTCCTAGCTTCTTTTGCAGACATCTGCAAAACACATTGTACTGCCGAATGGCAATGAAGAGGATCTATAACAGCACTGACTCACCGAGATGGTCCTCATTATACTGATACAGAGGCGCAACTCGCTCTTCAGTAAGTGTGATCCATGCAGTCACAGCCTGCCAGACATTGATTTTTCAATTGCCAGCAAACTTCAGCTTGATTTATGCACACAAACAGTGGTTCGCTTCCATTGGGAAACGGCAGTGCCGAGAGGAAGGTATGAGAGAAGACTGCAATTGCAATGCAATAACCAAATCAGAAATGTACTTATTTCTTGCATTGATTCACAAGGCATTGCTTTCAGGATTATTTTTTATTTAATGGGCCATATTGCATACAGCAGTCACAGAACACAGGTTCAGATATGTGTGTTCATCCCTTGACCAGTCAGTAGCCTCATGGGTGGGCCGAGCCGGCCCAGACAATGTATAGAATGCCTGCACTATCCCATTTGTATGGGCCTGTATGGATGTAGTAGTGAATGTTTGTGGATTGGGACAGGTTTTTCTGCTGTGAGCCTGATCTCTCCTGCATGGGATCGCTCTGTGCTTATTACTCATATGTGTGATGCTCAGGTTATGTCTTTCATGTGCGATCAAGTCAATTTCATGTGTGATCAAAATTCAAACCTGTGTGTCACCTCAAATAATGTTTTCCAGCAAAATCAGTCCACCCATTCAACTAAATTTTGGAGTCCTCAAGGGCTGGGAATCCAAGTCTACATGTAAATTGGTCCATAGCTTTAGTATAAGATTGTCCACTTGCTCAGTGGATGATGATGATGTTGCCCACCTGACATACCCTCCAACATTTCTCTGATAAAAATAGGGATGCCCCATTCCATAATGATAAGTTTGCTATTTATACCCCACACATCTTACTCGGTTGCCCCAACCACATTGTACACTTCCAACATATATAAAAACATAACAAAACATTAAACATTAAAAAAACTTCCCTATACAGGATTGCCTTCAGACAGTTTGGGGGTCAGATGGATTCCATACCCTCCAACATTTCTCCAATGAAAATAGGAACATCCTAAGGACGCGGGTGGTGCTGTGGGTTAAACCACATAGCCTAGGGCTTGTCGATCAGAAGGTTAGCGGTTCAAATCCCCGTGACGGGGTGAGCTCCCATTGCTCGGTCCCAGCTCCTGCCAACCTAGCAGTTCGAAAGCACGTCAAAGTGCAAGTAGATAAATAGGTACCACTCCGGCGGGAAGGTAAATGGCATTTCCGTGTGCTGCTCTGGTTCTCCAGAAGCAGCTTTGTCATGCTGGCCACATGACCTGGAAGCTGTACGCCGGCTCCCTCAGCCAATAACGCAAGATGAGCGCCGCAACCCCAAAGTCGGTCACGACTAGACCTAATGGTCAGGGGTCCCTTTACCCTTTACCTTTAAGGAAAAGTGGGACATTCCAGGATTAAATCAGAAACCGTTGATGGCTTCTCTAAATCAGGAATGTCCTTGGAAAATAGGGACACTTGGGACGGGCTTGCCCCAGCCCCAGCAAATTAAAACATCAAACATAGTAAAAAGTCAAACATTAAAAACTGCCTTCTGTGTTCAGGGAAGCCCTAAATTAAGGAAGGGGTATCTTGTGCAAGTACAGGCCTATGTTTCAAGCCATGTGGGACAGTTTCTGAGGAACTCTTATACTTCTGATTGCTACAAGGATTAAAAATTAACCACGACGCATGTGGATGAAATGCACTTTTGCCATTTATTTCTTGCTATTTAAGAAATCTATACATCATTTGCACTGCGCTGACCTCACTGCTGCCGCACTCCTCCCTTTCTACCTGCTGGTAAACAGCAGAGACATGACCAACCAGAGTTCCCCAGGCTGTCTACCATGGGAGTATATCTAGCACAAGACGTACTGAACATCATACCCTTTCTTTCCCTCCACCTACCCATGAAGAACATAAAGGCCTTACTGTTTCAAACTTGCATTGTTCCCACTCACCTCTTTGTACAATTTATGGTTTTTTTCATCCTTTTCCATGTGGAACTAATTGATGAAAAATCTAAAACCACATGAAAGGTGGCTTGGGGTCAGATGGAGAAGTTAAATTAATCGGTCATTAACAGGAAGAGATTCTGTTATGGTGGGGGAGGAGAGAAGTACGGTACAGCTAGCGCTTGTAGAATTCCTTCTTCTGAAAGGCTGAGGACACTGAAAGGTTATGTCACTCACTTATAGCATCAAGAACTCAGCTGACTGTGCTGTAAGTGTCAAACTGGGTCTCTTAAGGCTCTGTTGTGCAATGTGGCCTTATTTCGGTTGCTTTAAGAAGCAGAAAGGGACCTTTGTCAATCAGAATGCATGCTGGGTCACAAATGCTGATAAAACCTTTACAAAATCTAGTTTGGAACTGAGTAGGTGCTTCCCTGCATTTTCACCTCTCTCTGAGTAGCCCCGCATGCAGCTAGCCAGGCTTTGAAACTCCTGCCTGATTCACCGTCCTGTGGCCTTGAGGAAGATGAGGTGGGTCTACAAGCCAACCAGGAACCCAAGCAGTTTGAGTGGAAACATTCAGAGTCATTGTCAGGAGACCTCTGCTTAGAGGTCTGGGCAATATTGAACATGTGGTCATTTTCCTCATGCAAAGCACGCTACCTCCTATCATTTTAGCAGCATCAGTATTGCCCAGCTGATGTGAGGAAATTACATTAAGTTAAGGACCTTTATGCATCTCTAGTTGTAGGCAATTATGCAGATATAACAACTGGTAGCCTTGACTGACGATGTGCATTCCCTTTGAAAAGATGCCTCCAGACAGTTTAATGAGACCAAAATTAGCACTGCGGTGTGCATGCAAATGAAGATGCGCATCAATTTGCACCCCCATTAGCTGCACAAATGTAACCCAGCTTCTGTGAGTTGATCTCTCTTGCTGGATTTGGGTGATTAACTAGAATTAGCCTGTCATCCTTACTATCCTTGCCGCAGTTTCATCAACAATTTTGTGTGCGGTGGATAGGCTTACTTGGCTATCCTTTCTTCTGTTCTTCCTTCAGTGCCAAATCGTTATTTCTCGCATAATGCATGGTTATGCTCTGGCTGTAAATATGAAAGATATTCACAATCAGTTCAATGGAATTTTGATTGTCCAAGAGGCTTGTGTAGGCATCATGGGACACGGAACTAATTGAGTTTCAGATGAAGGGCAGCTCAGGATTTGTCAGCTGTGTAATATGATACAACTGGGTAGCATTCCATGGGGAATTCATAATTCAAAACAGCTGATCAATCCTGACAATGCTAATCAGTTGTTTAGTGTCAGCTTGTTCAATATGGCTGAGATGTGTATTTCCAAATACACTTCATTAAGAAATATCCACTCTCATTTTCAGTATCAAGTCCAAATGTTGAATGTTAGCAAATTTGTAGGGAAACAAATATTGACATAAATGAATAAAGGATTGCAGAGGTTTTACCGTATCCCTAAGTCCCTGCTATATATTACTAAAGTGTAATGTTAAGCTAAACATGTACTTTGGTATTGCAAAACAAATCTCACTTTCGGCTTTTGGGTAGACTGACATTTGCCGATGCACAAAGATTAATTTGTTCTCAGCAATTCTGAGTCCTCATTTACTAGTAACAAAACAAAACATATCTGTTTTATGTATTTATATGCATAAAGTTATTTGCCAAATGTTATCTTGCCATGCTCTATCAGAAGTGCACTTAGTATACGCCAGTGGAATTTTTCAATGTTAAATCTTTCAGCTATACTCAGGCATTCCCATTTCATGACTTATTGCATCGTACACCAGAGAAGAAAACCATTAATGGGTGTATTCCAACCGCTATTAAACACAATGGCAAAAATCACTTACATTTTAATGGAACCAAATTGCATTTAAAACATGTTTGAGATCAGAGATCAGGATTCAAAAGCAGAGTATGTGTGTGAAAGAACTTTAGGGCACACGCAGAGGATTCCTTGTTTTGCACCCAAGTGAATTCATTTTGCCAAGCATCACCACCAAATACACTCCGTAAGGAATGGTATTAAACAATTTAAGCTTGTCATTCTAACCTCATTTTGGCCCATCTGCTCTGAACATTTGAAGCACTATCATATCACTTTCAACAGTCATGGATTCTGCCAGAGAATCCTGAAAATGATAGATTGTTCTGGGTGCTGAGAGGTGTTAGGAAAACCCTAGCTGCTCACATTTCACCGAATGATTTAACCATCAGTCCCCTTCCCTGTACGGTCATACCTTGGAATTCGAACGGCTTAGTTGCCAAACGTTTTGGCTCCCGAACAATCAGAAACCGGAAGTGATTGTTAATTATTATTATTATTTATTTATTTATTTATTTATTTATTTATACCCCGCCCATCTGGCCGGGTTCCCCCAGCCACTCTGGGCGGCTTCCAACAAAACACTAAAATACAGAAATCCATCAAACATTGTTCCGGTTTTCGAACGTTCTTTTGGAAGCTGAATGTCCAGTGGGGCTTCTGTGGCGTCCAATTGGCTGCAGGAGCTTCCTGCAGCCATTTGGAAGCCACACTTTGGAAATCAAATGTTTTGGAAGTCAAATGGACTTCTGGAATGAATTCTGTTCGACTTCCAAGGTACGTCTGTACACTCTGGGAGTTGAAGCTCTGTAAGGCAAACAGGGGTCTCCAAACCATTCTCTGCACCCTTAGACTACAGTTCACAGAATGCATGGAAGGAGGCCATGACTACTTTAAATGTATAGTGCAGATGAGACCTTAGCTGGGAACAAATTATATGTCTTGCTTCTAAATATAAAAATGAGGTAATAGCATTTGATCTTTTACTCTCTGTCTACTTAACAGGACACAGAATGATCCAGGCCAGCAGACTGTATTAGAAGCATCATCTCTTACCACACCATGGAAATAAAAATATGAATCTAGATTTTGGCAGATCCATGATCTTTCAGCTATAAGAAAGAAAGAGTTGAAAGTATGCATGCTGTCTAATAACTAGCATTTTTTTTAAAGAAGCTAGCTCTTTGTTGTCCTTCAATTCTGGAAGCCTTCAGGGCATGAGTTTGGTTTAGCTTTTAACACAACAACAGCAAAAGTCAAATAGTTATTTTATTAAAACACAATGCATAATAGGCTCACGAACCTCTGTTTATTATCCTGGAATTTAAAAATGTATAATTCTAAAGAGTTTGCCTAAACTTGACTAAGAATCTTACAAGTGCAAATAAACAAAAGCTCCCGCATGCTTGAGAAGCAGAAGAGATGAAAGAGTTCAATAAACGGGTTTTGTGGAATCGCCTTCAGAAAAACAGTTGGAATTAACCATAGAAACAAGAGAGGGTGAAATAAGAGAGGACTCCAAAAAGTGCCCACAACTGTGATGAGGTCAGAAATTTCAGAAGCAAGCTGACACATATGTAATAGTCTCTGGCTCCCTAATTTAGGCTTTACAAATACAGTGGTACCTCGGGTTACAAACGCTTCAGGTTACAGACTCCGCTAACCCAGAAATAGTACCTCGGGTTAAGAACTTTGCTTCAGGATGAGAACAGAAATTGTGCTCCGGCAGTGCAGCAGCAGCGGGAAGCCCCATTAGCTAAAGTGGTGCTTCAGGTTAAGAACAGTTTCAGGTTAAGAACGGACCTCCGGAACGAATTAAGTTCTTAACCAGAGGTACCACTGTAGGAGAAAGGAAACATGCAAGGAGGGGGAAGTGGGGACCCATTCCATCGCCATTTCCTTGACCCCGCCGTGTCCTTGACCCCAATGTCCCCCTTGTGTTTGCTTTCACCAACTCTGAATTGCAGGGCACACAATCATTCCGTGCGTTTCACAACAACAAACCTGGACTTCATACCAACAGTGGTCATTGGGTTCTTGAAGGCAGGGTAGCGACCGCTCTCTCCATCAACTGGAGGGCGCCCTTTGCGAGGCCACGCACAGCATCCCCTAATCCTCCGAGACTCCCGGCAGAACGCTCCTGGTCCACCTCCCCATGTCACGGCCCTTGAGGTTCCTGCCAAACCTCAGTTCAGAATGAACCAATCGTGACGGGCGGAGGGGGAGCCAGGAAAGCGGACCAAGAGGGACAGTCTTCACTCTGGTCCACTCCTTGCATATGTAAGGGGGCTCCTGCTGCATCAGCACGACACTAAGCTCCCCACGCTTCATGCCTCCCTCTCTCAGCAAGTCGCAGTGACTCTCAGTGCCAGGAAGCTAGGGATACAGATCAATAAGGTATGGACAGGGAATAGCTTTGACATAGATGTAATTTTTTAAAAAAGCAAACCAACATCCAGTCTGCAAACCAAAACGTCTTTTAGAATTTGCAACTTTCCAAATTTCTCTTCTTAAATATGATAGCTCTGCTATTCATATACCCCAAACAACTGAAGGAAAGTGATGCTGATATATACCAGATGGAAAGTTCCACGGTGAAGTGCTTTAATCAAGCAATGCACGCCACAATATAGGAGAACAGAAAGTGAAGAGCACAATACCCATTGTGTCTCTTGTTGGATTTGAAATAAGAGCAATTACGTGTATTCCAATTGGCAGACTTGGGCTAAAAAAATATGCATTTTGGTACAGCTCTCCTATGCGGACGCAGATATTTAAAACTCTGCGCTATTCAAGTCGAGTTTTAAAACTTGGCACCTGGAAACAGATGGAGTTCATCTAGAGAATTCACATGCCGTAATTTTGGTCCATTCGAAAACACATATACAAACCACCGTTTCTGTAAAGTGCCCAATGAAATTGGTAGATGTTGCCAGTTTGGAATGAAACAGACACACAATGAACAACTTAAATAGGCACACTAATCCAAGATAGGAACATGCATCACTCCTACTGCTGATGACTTTGTTGACAATTTGAAATCAGCCATGAGAGGAAAGACAGTATTCAACAGTTCCCTGGAGTTCCAGCAAAGGTGACTAACATTTAAACTGTAAATCATACGTTCAAAATTTGGAGTCATTTTCAGAAATTCAATTAGTATCTAGTATCCCTCAAAATAATCTGTCAAAATAAAATCTGACTGTGATCCAAGAAGTACATTAAAAATTATATAAAATCTTGAATGCCTTTCTCCAATGGAAGCAGTTTCCTTTTAAAAGAAGAAGATATCCTTCAATGAAGAAAATAGAGGAAGCTGTTTTCATTGAAGGAAAGGAACACTTGGATCTGGTCCATCTAGCTATTTTAAAACACATTGAGGCCTGCATTTCTATAGCAGTCATCGAATGCAATGTAAATAGGTAAGTTGCCACATGAGAGGTGGAGCATGGGGTGGGGAGATTAAACAAACTACCGTACCTTCGCCACCTCTCCAGGTTCATTTATGTCACCTTCTATGAGCTGGAAGTCAACTTTCTGCAGTGGTGATCCCCTTTGTAGTCATATCTAAGATATAAGAGTCTTCAGCAGTCAGATTACCTTCCAACTCACAAAAGGTGACAAAAAATGGGCATAGCGAGTGTGCTCATCCCCACTGTCCTTCCCATAATAATTGACCTGCTTACCTAACACCTGAAGATGATCACTATGAAAATATTGTTGTTGTTGTTGTTTAGTCATTTAGTCGGGTCCGACTCTTCGTGACCCCATGGACCAGAGCACGCCAGGCACTCCTGTCTTGCACTGCCTCCCGCAGTTTGGTCAAACTCATGTTCGTAGCTTCGAGAACACTGTCCAACCATCTCGTCCTCTGTCGTCCCCTTCTCCTAGTGCCCTCAATCTTTCCCAACATCAGGGTCTTTTCCAAGGATTCTTCTCTTCTCATGAGGTGGCCAAAGTATTGGAGCCTCAGCTTCATGATCTGTCCTTCCAGTGAGCACTCAGGGCTGATTTCCTTAAGAATTGATAGGTTTGATCTTCTTGCAGTCCATGGGACTCTCAAGAGTCTCCTCCAGAACCAGAATTCAAAAGCATCAATTCTTCGGCGATCAGCCTTCTTTATGGTCCAGCTCTCACTTCCATACATCACTACTGGGAAAACCATAGCTTTAACTATACAGACCTTTGTAGGCAAGGTGATGTCTCTGCTTTTTAAGATGTTGTCTAGGTTTGTCATTGCTTTTCTCCCAAGAAGCAGGCGTCTTTTAATTTCGTGACTGCTGCCACCATCTGCAGTGATCAAGGAGCCCAAGAAAGTAAAATCTCTCACTGCCTCCATTTCTTGGAATGAAATGACAACAGGCATATGAAAATATGAACAAGGGCTAAGATATCTGACTTTTGAGAACAACTGCATTGTGTTTATTATTGTGCCTATTATTGCTATTTAAACCCAACTTACACAGCAGAATTTCAACTGTAAATCATAGAATCATAGAGTTGGAAGAGACCACAAGGGCCATCCAGTCCAACCCCCTTCCAAGCAGGAAACACCATCAAAGCATTCCTCACAGATGGCTGTCAAACCTCTGCTTAAAGACCTCCAAAGAAGGAGACTCCACCACACTCCTTGGCAGCAAATTCCACTGTCGAACAGCTCTTACTGTCAGGAAGTTCTTCTTAATGTTTGGATGGAATCTTCTTTCTTGTAGTTTGAATCCATTACTCTGTGTCCGCTTCTCTGGAGCAGCAGAAAACAACCTTTCTCCCTCCTCTATATGGCATCCTTTAATATATTTGAACATGGCTTAACCTTAACCTTCTCTTCTCCAGGACAAGCATGCCCAGCTCTCTAAGCCGTTCCTCATAAGGCATCGTTTCCAGGCCTTTGACCATTTTGGTTGCCCTCCTCTGGACACGTTCCAGCTTGTCAGTATCCTTCTTGAACTGTGGTGCCCAGAACTGGACACAGTACTCCAGGTGAGGTCTGACCAGAGCAGAATACAGTGGTACTATTACTTCCCTTGATCTAGATGCTATACTCCTATTGATGCAGCCCAGAATTGCATTGGCTTTTTTAGCTGCTGCATCACACTGTTAACTCATGTCAAGTTTGTGGTTTACCAAGACTCCTAGATCCTTTTCACATGTACTGCTCTCAAGCCAGGTGTCACCCATCCTTTATTTGTGCCTTTCATTTTTTATTTTGCCCAAGTGTAGTACTTTACATTTCTCCCTGTTAAAATTCATCTTGTTTGCTTTGGCTCAGTTGTCTAATCTGTTAAGGTCATTCTGAAGTGTGATTCTGTCCTCTGGGGTATTAGCCACCCCTCCCAATTTGGTGCCATCTGCAAACTTGATCAGGATGCCCTCAAGCCCATTATGTTGTCTCATAGAACTATTCTGCCTAGCGAGTTGGGTGATCTCCAAGTGTCTTTATCTAATACACAATGAAACTGGTGAGACAGAACTACGTAGAATCTATCTTAATAAGAAGCTGACCATAGGAAGGCCAATAAAGGTGTTGACGCCAAGGATCTGTATTACGTTGTTTTTTTTAATGGGCAGTGGGAGAAATTATTCTTTAAGGTTCAAAAACTTCATGAAAATAGCAAAGATTTTTAATGACTTCCATACATTGAGGAAATACTGGCGGTTATTGTGTGCTTAGTGGGTGGCTTTGGATCTGATGCAAAACATGATGCAAAATCCAAATAAGAAAAGAAAACTTAATCCAGTGTATTCCTACATTCAGTAGTGGCAAGAGGACACTGAGCAAGGATTCTGGAGTTGATTTTTGAGAGGAAAGGCTTGCACTTTCCTCAAACTGAGAAATAAAAGTGGGGAAACAGAAATATATCTATTTCATTTACATCGTTTCCGCCTCCATTCAAACCTGCCACCTGCCTGAAATGGAAAAAATCAGCATTCTTCTCAAGGACTGACAGCAAGACACATATTTTTTTTTACTGGGTACCTGCTGCATTTGGGGCATTCCGGGCAGGGCCGTCTTAAGTGTATCTGGCGCCCTGGCGCCGTGGTTCAAAGATCCCTCTGGCGCCCCCCCCTGCCCCGTTTCCCAGTGCGCCCTGCGCCACCCAGCCTTGCCTTAGAGCCGGCCCTGATTCCGGGAGAGAGAGAGAGAGAATCACTAGCACCATCTGACAGTCACCAACAATCATGAGTGGCAAGACAACCAAAACATTATTATTATTATTTTTAAAAAATGGCATACTACATCACCTTGCAAAAAAGCTTTTCAAATAATTTCACTTTCAACTCAGTAAACCCACCTACCCCAGTTTGCCAACTGTGATTGTAACTGACCTGCAGAAAGGACTCTATGAATTGAAAACAGAGAGGTTGTACGTATGTACCCTTGTTAACTATGAAAATCCTTTAATAAAGACAATTTTTTTTAAAAAAAAAAGTTATGGTTGTAGTAGTGATTGGGAGGAGGAGATTTTTACTCAGCCCCAGGTGTTAATGCCAGCATCCATGTTCCAGCCTTGATGAACATTCCCACCAAAGAGGAAATTATTGACCAATATGACTACATCTCATTCAACAATGCTTGCTAATCAGAACTTGTATTTTGATTCCTTGTTGATTGATAGGTGCGCCTATTTATCGAACATTCCTCCTGATCTGTTTGCAGGGAGATTAGATGAAGTTTCATGATCATTCAGTCAGATTGCATTGCATCAAAGCAAGTCATAATAATAAATCTTTATTGCAGTCCAAAGACCCATAGAACAATTTCAGAACAAAATAAAAGACCAAATTGCAGTCATTAACAGTCGTTAACAGTCATCAACGGGTTTACCACTCCTATCAGCCCATCACCCATTCCCATCACCCCCACCCTCTGAATATACATAAGGGTCTGGTGGCTTCTGTTTCAGTGTATCTGATGAAGTGTGCATGCACACAAAAGCTCATACCAAAATAAAAAACTTAGTTGGTCTTTAAGGTGCTACTGAAGGAATTTTTTTATTTTGTTTAGAACAAAATACAGTTAATACAGCCAACCACAAAAGAGAGAGAAACCGAGGCGGTCATTTTGTTTTGTCCTGAGCATGATGATCTTTGTTTCATTTAATTTCCGAAAGAAACTTTGCCATGGCCAGTTTGGACCTGTTTGGACCTGTCATCCAAAAGATATTTAATATGGGAGGCTTCAGATTTTCCCTGCAGATTTGCCAGTAGGGGTTTGATGAGTTGGTCCCTTGCTTGCTCGTACTGCCAACATTGCAGTAAGTATGCTTCATGCAATCGACATCCTGAGAACATAAACAAAGCCTATTCTAGTTACAGGTAGGTAGCCGTGTTGGTTACCTATTTTCAGAAATAGACTGGAAAGAGAAGTTGCTGAATTGCAACGTATCACCAAGCTTAAAACCATGGAGAGACCTGGTTTGAACAGAGACGTTGGATTCTTATCTCATTATACATGATAAAGTGATCTTCAGCCATCTCACCCCTTGCTTTTTCATGCAAGACAATTTGCAGTCGTTTACAGTCGCCAACAGCTATCAGTCAGTCAATCACCCATTTCCACCACCCACCCTTTCTCTACATATAAGCGCCTGGGGACTTCTATTTCAGTGTATCTGAAGAAGTGTGCATGCACACGAAAGCTCATACCAAAATAAAAAACTTGGTTGGTCTTTAAGGTGCTGCTCCAATGCTTTGGCCACCTCATGAGAAGAGAAGACTCCCTGGAAAAGACCCTGATGTTGGGAAAGATTGAGGGCACTAGGAGAAGGGGACAACAGAGGACAAGTTGGTTGGACAGTGTTCTCGAAGCTACGAACATTAGTTTGACCAAACTGCGGGAGGCAGTGCAAGACAGGAGTGCCTGGCGTACTATGGTCCATGGGGTCACGAAGAGTCGGACACGACTAAATGACTAAACAACAACAAAGGTGCTGCTGGAAAGATTTTTTTTTTTATTTTGTTAAAGCCTATTCTGATAAGGGATGCCTCTCATTCTCAAAGCAAGTGTTGTTCCATACTTTCTGCTGCATTTCCCCAACACTTTCCATATTGCAAAAATGTCTTGGGGGGGGGGGAGAAGTGGGTTTCTTGTGCATGAACTTCAAATCATCTTTAATTGCACAACTTGGATTTGTGATTGAAGGCCACCCCAAAATACTGACAGTCTTGAAGATGCCACTCAAAAGAGGACAAGACACCCCTCCAATAATTCCCCCTCTCCCTCAAAATTGCCTAAGCCATTCTTTCATGCCAAAACACATGCTTTTAAACATTATTGGGTGGATGCTGGGGTTTTATTAGTCGTAGTATTTTAAAGGGAAATGCTATTGTGATATTATAAGCACAGCACAAACCAGTTCAAGACAGACTATTGGAAAGTAAATACAGTACAGAGAAGAGATTTCAGCATGGTATAACAATGGGTGGGTGATGGGATCAAACAATTACCTTTTTGTTGTGGGAATAGTTATGGCAGCAGAAGTACAAAAGGCAGAAGCTATTTTTATCTGAACAGTTGGATCACATGAGTTTCTACACATTATTTATACATAACAAACATGACATTTTCTAAATCATCTCTGATAATCTTGTCTTGTATCAGATACTTTCAGTTATACACATCATAAGAGAAAAATCAATAGCGTGTGTCTCTTATTTAACTTTCAAATGACACTTCTCACATTCAGGAGAATCTGTAATAAATTGCTTGTAATAAATTATAGCTACCGAAACTCCTAGCCAGGCTGCCTGGGATTAAATATACAAATATATTGTTGTCTTAAATCTGTGAGGTCAGCTGTAAAATTGAGCTCTATTTTAAATTTGGTGAAATATCATACTCTTTTAAGAAGGATTCTCTACACAGTATTTTTCACTATTGTGTTCTCATGGTCACATCATATTCATTATAGGACAGCATTAGCCTGTGTGATGACTGAACATGAATAGAATCTGGTCTCTGGGGCAGAATTTTGCATCTTGATAACTTCAGCTTTCGATATGCGAAAAATAGCATGATCTCATTGTGGCTGAAGGCTTGGAAATTATAAACAGTATGTGGCTTTTAAAACAGAGTGTTTGGGTGGAGCTACTAATTGACAAGAAACAGAGCTTTATCTCTTCTCATATTTTGGAATATGCAGATACATTTTGACCAAGACATTTGTTTCTCATGAATTTATATTATTTCTTGGGTGACAGTAACATACGATGTAAGTTCCATGCATACATGATCTTTTTAAAAAATATATATTCTATTTTTAAGTTTGCTACTCAAGTCAGGAAAACATTTTTTTAAAAAAAGCTCTGGGCCTTTCTTTTCAGCCGGAACTGTGTTCCTGTACCTCTCAGGTGTGTGCCATTGCTGTTATAACAGAACAAGGGAGGTGTTCGTGATCAGTTCCATCACCTCTTTTCTAGAAAAATGGCACTGTCTACAGCCAAAACTAATTCAATACCTTGCTATGCAAATACAGCCAAAGAAGCCCTTCAGGGTGAAACAAGGGAGATATCCGGAAACCTTGTTCTCCCCAAGTTAGCAGTTTGTAACTGCACCAGCCAGCTTGTGCCAGCAACCTACTTCAGCTGTGTTGTTCTCGTTACCTTGGGGACTTCTCTACTTTTACCTAAGGATTGTGTTATGCAGTAATTTACAAGAAAAAACAATAAGAAAAGAAGAAATGTATTATCATAGGTTATATACCATATATATGAACTGTATATGTTGCACATACTGGGCCTGACCTTTACGTTAGGAAATAACCAATAAAATGTTCCCTGTCTACAGTCAGGCAAAAAAACCGCAGTCAATTATAGTTACGTTTTTGCACTTTCCACAAACATACTTCGATGCTATTGAAGGTTGTGGCTCTTCCATTAGAAAATGGAAAGAAAGGTGTGAAGGCACCAAATGCAGAAAAAGAACCTTCAATTTGCAATAGAAGATGCACCAGAAGACAGAGGCTCTAATCTTTTTTTTCTATAAAAGTATAAAAAGAGTTTACTCACTCACATTCTGTTCACAATAGGATCCCAGAAGGCAGACTTAGCTTAGAAAAGTAATATACCTGGAAACTATCCCATAAGGAGATAGCTCCTTTGTCCTCTCTTGGCTGGAGAGCATCTTTGGCTAAGCAGATGTTGCTTCCTCAATGAATGTAGTCAGAAAAAGAGAGATGGCGGCCAGTCCTATGCTTTTGTTACCTGCACAGGTGAGGTCATGCCCACCTCTAGTCACATGTAGAGGAAGTCTGCCCAGCTTAGGAGAAACAGGAAGTTCCGACTGGCTGGTCCAGACATCCCCTTTTATGTCCACTCTAGTGATGTTGTACTTGACTGCGCTTGTGTTTCACATTTCATATACCCCTTCTCGGGCAATACAACATGCACAAAACGTAAATAACTTTATTCAACCACCCAGAGTCCCAGCTTGACACGTAGGTTCTGGAAACTCTCTCTTGGCAGGGCCTTTGTCAGGATGTCAGCAGTCATCTCTTCGGTGCTGCAGTAAGACAGTTCCACAAGTCCATCCTGGATAACCTCGAGGCTCTAATCTTAACCCATTTTACCTGGCCTTCCTGAATTCACTAAACCATACTTTGGAATACACAGGATAGCAAATTGAAAGTCTCCCTGAATAAGGACAGAGAGCTTGTCCACACTTCTGGTTGCCCCATGCTTTCTAGGTGCATGGCTCCGTGAGGTTTTTCTTTTGCTCATCCACTTACTCCAGGAAAACCTGCTGTTTACCATTGGATCGTAACAAATGTCAGTCAGGTTTCCTGCAGATTGGTTTGTTTTCAGTGGTAAACAGTGGGGGTTTTCCTGAGCAAAGAGACAAGGCAAAATTAAAACCTCGCGGACCCAACCAGGGTGGGTGGATGGGAAGTCAAAGTGAGCCCTCAGTTTGAAATGTGTTGCGTTCAGGAAAACATATTGCTGTGCACCTGGAGTCATTCCCCCCCCCCCCTTCAGCGTTAGCTAAGCGAACAGTACATATGTCTTCTCCACCACAAAATACTTCAACATGGTATTCTTTTTGTAACCTAGTTTTGCAAATTGCTTTGTGGGAACTAAAAATAAAGATGATGACGACCAGCATATTTCTACGGGTTGAAATTTAAACTGTCTAGTCTCCACTGAAGTCAAAATTGCAGGCCTGGCACAAATCGCAGCATGATGGAAAGGTAGAGTGGGCGAGGGTAAATAGCGCGAGGGTCAGAAAGCTTTACAATAATGTAATTAATCCCCACCCCAAAAAAAAAAAGATAGATGAGAGAGAGAGAGAGAGAGAGAGAGAGAGAGAGAGAGAGAGAGAGATTGATTACAGGCTCAATAACATAAACACATTTGTCACATGTAGTTTGGCCCTCAGTTTTGTATAGTAATGGGTTATATCTTTCTAACCAAAGGTACATTCACAACATACATTTAAAAAGTCATGGTTTCCTGGGAACTGTTCGTTAAGGGTGCTGAGAGTTGTTAAGAGCCACCTATTCTTCTCAAGGAGATGTGATTTCTAGAATGATTTAGCAATCAATCCCTCTTCCTAGGGAAGTCTGGGAGCTATAGCTCTGTGCAGGGAATAGGTTCTCCCTAACAATTCCAGGCACCCTGAGCAAACTGAAGTTCCCAGTATTCTTTGGGGAAAGCTATGACTGTTAAAGTGATATTTTTTAAAATAAATTTTATTAAATTTCAAGAAAAAAGAGGAATTTCCACATATACCCTTCAATACATGATTTTGCTTTTTTGTTTTACCTTCTTCCCATCCCGTTTTCCATTGTGATTTTATCCCCCCCCCCTTATGCTGCACCCTGTCTTCTATGTCTATATCAGGCATCCCCAAACTTCGGCCCTCCAGATGTTTTGGACTACAATTCCCATCTTCCCCAACCACTGGTCCTGTTAGCTAGGGATCATGGGAGTTGTAGGCCAAAACATCTGGAGGGCCAAGTTTGGGGATGCCTGTCCAAAGCACTTCAAGATGGCAAGAGCGTTCCCCCATCCCTATCACCTGAACCAGCCTATTTGCAACCTTACAAGTTGTGACGATTTGCTACGCGGCAGGCGAAACCCAGATGGCACCAGCCAATTAGCCAAGTGGGAAAAATTCCTGCCATGCCCGTCCCAACGACAGATGACACACGACGGCATAGCAAGCTCTGGGTCACATGCATGGGCATATATAGGTCCCTTGATCCGTTTAACTCGCATCCCATTGACCTGATTGAATCCAGCATCAAGGGACCTACCAATAGGGTATTGTGGCTGTCCAATCCTTCCCACCCACAACACAAGGGTTTGGTTGTCAGGTCTCACCGCAACACGTGCCCTCTTATATGGAGGACACAATTTGTAGAAGTTTCTTCTTTTTTCCATTTTGGGGGGGTATGAAATCCTCACTGCTGTCATAACATACATAAACAACTTAATCATTTTTTGGGGGGGGGGACTTCTGTCAACTGTTAAAGTGACATCATAGTGCTTTAAACGTATGGTACAAATGTGGCTCAGTTGAAACATGTATAATTTCAATAGACTGCCACATAATTAGTACACCATCCTGCCTTTTCAGAGATTATACTAGAAGCTGCAAATGTGCCTCAGTTCTTTGGCAGATTTGGGTTACAATCCAGTGCATACCAAGGTAATAATCTGGTGCATACTTTGAACCCAGTTGGACTTACATCAAAGTAAAACACATACAGGATTGTGTTCCATACTGACTTTTTCCGGGATGTACATTTGTCCCCAAAGACTATGGGGGGTCAACACAATGAAGGAGATCCATCCTTTTTTAAAGCCTGTGTTAATTATATACAGAAAATTATATCACTATTAGAAATGCTTATGGGTTAAACAAGCCTTGGCAAGAACACTCATTTGTCTCAACGGGACTGATTATTTTAATTGCATTTCTGAAACAATTGTCAGATTTATGGATAATAAAAGCAATTACATGTGTCCTTTAATTTCCTTCATTATATTAGTCTAAAAGGGGACATTCCAATTCTGGAAACCTCCTGTTTTGCAGACAAAATTCTTCCCCACCATTTTTTTTTTGGGGGGGGGGCGCTTAATTAAAACAGCTGCAGCCATTATTTGCAGCAAAGACTAGCAACTAAACAGTAGTTTCCCTGAATTGCTGGACACCAACATCTATCAGCCCCAGTCAGCATGGCCATTGGCCAATGGTCAGCGATGACGGATGTTGTAGCCCTACACATCTGGAGGGCACCAGGTCAGGGTAGGCTAGTACATTTTAATATGGATCTGTGGAGAGGGTCCTTCTTGCCTATTGCATATATAGCTTTCCCAGCTCAATAAATAGGACTCTGCTGTATGTCACCATTTCACATTCTTTCTAAACTCTTCCTTTTTGTGCTCTTTTGTAAGGTTTTTAACAGCTTTCATTATATTTTGTACATTGCCTCGGGACATATGTGGAAGGCAACTAATAAATAACAACAACCACATACGGAATTGTTATTTTCAAAAGGAATGAAAATAGCAAGCAGTGCCGTTCAACTTTTCTAAATGAGCCAGTGCAATTTTTTACGATCTGTTTCTTAAAAATAATAACCAGGCAACTTCTCTTAAAATATTGGGAAGCAGAGTAATTGCTGGCCTTCTCTTACTGCCTTTCCCTAGATCGCATATAGGTATTATGCTCTCAATAGCCACTTGAAGACATGACTCTGTTGTTTAGGCCCATGTTTTTCCTCCCATCCTTACAGAATGACCTTTTGAAGCTGTCATCGTTCTGATGATTAAGATGGCTCTTAAATAGGCCTCTTATCCTCTGGAGCCTGTTTCAAAGGCCACTGATGAAAAGGGGATGTTCTTTATACAAGGTGCGTAGAGCCAATGCAACACAGTACAGCGATGGCTAACTTTGGGGGGGGGGTGTTATTCTGCAGAGAGTGGTCAGGGGTCAAAAGTGGTCAGTGCCACCATATTTATTTGCAATAAATATGTGTCTGGGTATCCCATTACATACACCTATGTACATGGATATATTACATGCAAACATTTTAAAAGGCCACACATAGTGTGGAATCAATATTTCTTACTTGAAAATGGTATAGTAGGGCACCAGAGGCCAGATAAAATTTTGCCAGGGGCACATCCAGCTGGGTCCACCAGTTCTTGAAATAAAAAAAATTCTGGTGGCTGGGCAGAGCAAGAATCCCACCACCGGTGTTCTTTGGGCGTTTGTCCAATAACAATGAAAAGCCAGGCCAATTTTTGTAGCCAGTTGGCCACCCTGACTCCAACACTAGGTAGCCATTGTTTGTCTAACAGACTGAGTGTTAGATATAGCCCCAAAAGATATGGCTTCAAATCACCATTCATCTGTGTAATGTACCATGTGTCAGGAGCAAGCCAGCAATACACACAAAATAAGTGAAGTTGACTCTTTATTTAAAGAAATGGGCTTGCTTAGGAGTGCCAGGCCTAAAGAGCACAGCAAGTCTTCTTTGGTCTTGCCCCTATGATGCAGTTGTGGAGGCTGAAGAGCCTTCTCACAGCTGCCTAAGTCTCTTCCTCTTCTGGAGGTTTCCCAAGCAATTTGAGACTGTGCCAACATGCCTGCCTTTGCTCCTCGCGCTTTATGCCTCTCCTGGTCTTGAGAGACCAGCAGGGAGAGGAGCTGGTTGTAGCAGAAGGTGAAGGCATCATGCTTCTTCACCAGCCTGACTCAGTTCTGCATCTCTGCCTCTTGGCCTCCCAAATCCCACTCTTCTGCCTCTATTGCTGCTTCTGATTCTGGAGTTCCCTCTGCCACCGACTCTCCCTTCTCACCAAGCCCTGTTACCTCTTCAGCTTTCAACACCGCATCCTTCCAATCATTTCCTTCTTCTCCCTCTAACCACCTATCATCATCCTTCCACCAATGTACTTGGGCTCTGAGCCTTCTTCCCTTGGTGGTTCCCTTGGTACCTCCCACCATTATTCTGCATCCAGCCAGTCCTCGACACTTTGTGACCGTTATCTAATAATTTTCTCTCAACCAACCCTACCTTTAAAGGAATGATGTAAGTATACAATAGGGCAGCTCTCAACTACTTCATTCTGAGCTCTTTGGAAAGAGGAATATGATACACACTTAGGTACGTGAGTCATGGGTGGTGCTGTGGTCTGAACCACTGAGCCTCTTGGACTTGCTGATTGGAAGGTCAGCGGTTCGAATCCCCATGATGGAGTGAGCTCTCATTGCTCGGTCCCAGCTCCTGCCAACCTAGCAGTTCAAAAGCATGCCAGTGCAAGTAGATAAATAGGTACCACTGTGGAAGGTAAATGGCGTTTCCGTGCGCTCTGGTTTCCGTCACGGTGCTCTGTTGCGCCAGAAGCTGTTTAGTCATGCTGTCCACATGAGCCGGAAAACTGTCTGTGGACAAATGCCGACTCCCTTGGCCTGAAAGCGTGATGAGCACCGCAACCCCATAGTCACCTTTGACTGGACTTAATCGTCCAGGCGTCCTTTACCTTTACCTTTTTTTACACGAGTCAGTAAGTAAATACCTTATATGAAGAACTGTATCACAATGACAGCAACAAAAATAACTATGAATTCTTGTTGGTAGGAGCACTTTTTCAGGCCCCTCAAAACTCCAGCCCCCTGATTCCAACTGCTTGTGTTGCCATTGTTAATAAAGAATAACTAAATGTTATTAGAGTTTTTTTATAATTGCTGTTGTTGCCACAAGCTTTTTTGACTGCTGCGCAGAATAGGACTAATAAGGCATCATGCGCCAATGGCATCAGAGGTGTTTGAACGCTGCTGTCATTGCCACAACCATTTGGATTGCTGCTCCAAATGGGCGTAATGAGATATCCCCAGAAGACTTTATCATTACAATTACCAGTGCTAATGTAACAGTCGCATAATGGATGATTACAATTAAGCTGTAATTATAGCCAAATATTATCACGTCAGAAATTCTTCACCTTTCCCTTGGTCTCTCTTTCTTACCAGCTGGAGACAAAAAGGCAAGAGGCATTAATTGCATCACCTGGCAGAGGTATATTTGAATAGGAACTGGATGCTGGGTTATTTAGATAAAATTCTGTGCTAGAAACATAGGGAAGAAAACTCAAAGGTTTGTTCCTAGAAGGCACTGACATATTTTTCTCTCATAGGACCTCATCTCCTTGTCTTCCATTCTAATAACCCAAACAGCCATGGTTTGGCCCTTTTTGGCCATGTGTGTGCACAGCCCCACAAGTCCACCCCTGCCCACACACAGTTTTCGTGGCCTGCTTAGTGATGGGACCTAAACTTATCATTTGATAATTATTGCCAACAAAACAAAACAAAAAATTGTTTGCTGCTATTACAATTGTAATTAGTTACTTAAATAACTGATGTACTTACATCTCCAAGGACCTCAATGAGGGACATACAGTTTTTCTCTTCCCCATTTTACCTCACGACAACTCTCATTCGTTCAAAACTTACATAACTGTACATATAGTGAGATGGTGTTTTTTTGTTACTAGTGTACTGCCAGAGC